>NW_022630995.1:49408322-49599053 GCF_010015895.1 Lontra canadensis
AATTTTTCTGCCTTGTCATTTTGTCCAGATAAGAGTATATGAGGGAGCAAATAAAATACTAAAAGGGTGACAACAACCCCAGGAAAAATATGCTTTAACCAAATCAGAAGAGATCCCAAATCGTGAGGGAGGAGAAAGGGGATAAAAAGAGGTTCAGAAAGAAAAAAAAAAAAAAGAAAAAGAAAGAAAAGAAAAAATTAAAAAAAAAGGAAAATGAATAAAGAAAAAAATATATAAATATATATATATATATATATATATATATGATAAACTAGTTAAAAAACATTAAAAAAGAAAAGGGTAAAAGTTAAAAAAAATTTGGCAGAAGAAGAGAAAAAAAAAATTGAAAAAGAAAAAAATTAAATTAACTGCAAGGCTAAAGAATCATGGGGAGAAAGCCATGAGTTCCGTGCTTTGCTTTCTCCTCCTCTGGAATTCCGCTGCTCTCCTTGGTATTGAAACTGCACTCCTTGGTAGGTGAACTTGGTCCCGGCTGGGTTTCTTGTTGATCTTCTGGGGGAGGGGCCTGTTGTAGTGATTCTCAAGTTTCTTTGCCCCAGGCGGTGTTGCACCGCCCTTACCAGGGGCCGGGCTGAGTAATACGCTCGGGTTTGCTTTCCGGAGCTTTTGTTCCCTGAGCGCTTTCCGTAGAGTTCTGGAGGACGGGAATGAAGATGGCAGCCTCCTAGCCTCCTGCTTGGAGGAGCTGAGAGCCCGGGGCCCCACTCCTCAGTGTGCCCTCAGAGAACAGCGCCCAATTACTCCTGCCACCCTGGCCTCCGGCCGCGCTCCGAGCTGACCGAGCCTGCGACCGGTTCAAGGTAACCCCAAGCTGAGAGCTCACTCCTCGGCTCTGTCTCTGTAGCCAGCTTCCCCATTCTAATACCTGTAAGCTCTGCAACACTCAGACACCCCCGATCCTTCTGTGACCCTGCGGGACCTGAGGCCACGCTGACCCCGCGTGGGCTTCACCCCGGTTAAGCCTCTGGAGCGATGTCCCTCAGCGGAACTGACTTTTAAAAGTCCTGATTGTGTGCTCCGTTGCTCCGCCGCTTGCCAGAAGCCGGCCCCTCCCCCCGCGGTCTATCTTCCCGTCGCTTTGGATTCACTTCTCCGCCAGTCCTACCTTTCAGAAAGTGATTGATTTTCTGTTTCTAGAATTGCTGTTCTTCTTCTCTTCAATCTCCCATTGGATTTATAGGTGTTTGCAATCTTTAGATAAGCTATCTAGCTGATCTCCTGCTACCTGAAGTAGTCTCAGCCTGCTACTTCTCCCCCATCTTGACTCCTCCTCCTAACTTTAATGTTCTGAGTATGCTAGGAAACTTCAGAATGAAGAGGGTAATCAAACTTATATAGTTGTGTTGGATACGAATCCTCATGTCACTTTCTCACCGGTCCTGGGAGGAAAGCGCCATCCAGGTGTGTGCAAGGGCTGCACAGTGCAGGCGGCAGGCAGGGCTGTGTTGCGGTGGTGGTGCTGTCTTAGCCGCGGGACTGGAGCCTGGGGACACCGAGGAGGCAACAGCGGCGGCGGGGGCGCAGGGAGCTGCGGGCAGGGAGGACTGTGGATCCAGAGCTGCTGTGCCGTGTGCACTCTCTGCCCATCTCCTGCTCCGCTGAAGTCCAAAAGCCGTTTTTTAAAAAAGTTTAACGCAGTCAATAAACCTCTAAATATATCAATACTTTTTTTTTTTTTTTTTCAAAAAAGAAAAGAGATGGGTGCCTGAATCAGACAGTCAGTTGAGCATCCGACTCTTGGTTTCCACTCAGGTCCTGATCTCTGGGTAGTGAGATCCTCACTCAACGTGGAGTCTGCTTAAGACTCTCGCCCTTTCCCTCTGCCCCTTCTCCTCATGCACTCTCTTTCTCTCTCTAAAGTAAAAACATAAATCTGAAAAAAAATAAGTAAGAGAGAAAGAAATAAAATACAAATTTCCAATAAAAGACAGAACTTACTATTGATTCTACAGACATTAATAGGATAACAAGAATATTATGACAATCGTACATTCACAGCTTCAATATGATGAACAAATTCCCTGAAAGATACAAATGACCAAAGTTTATTCAAGAGGAAATAGATGACACAAAAAGCTCTATCTCTATTAAAGAAATCTAATTTACAATTAAAAACCTTTAAAATGACACAGATATAAAGAGGGTGGGGTTAGGGGACCCCCGCCTATATGGTTTCATTGATGCAATCTACTATTATTTAAGGAAAAAAATAATACAAATTTGATACAAACATTTCCTGCAAATAGAAGAAATGGAACACTTTTCCAACTGATATAATAAAGTTAATATGACCCTTGGGGCACCTGGGTGACTCAGTGGTTAAGCACCTATCTCTTGATTTCAGCTCAGGTCATGATAAGAGTCAGGAGATCTAGCCCCGGGTCACCTCTGCACTCAGCAGGCAGTTTGCTCGAAATTCTCTCACTCTTTCTCCTTCTGCTCCTCTCCCCTAACTCTCTCTTTTTTTCCCTCGCTCATGCACACATGCTCTCAATAAATCAATCAATAAATAGATCTTTAGATAAAGGTAATATTACCCTAATACCAAAAGAGGATAAAGATAATTTGAGAAAAAAAAATTACAGACCAATGTATCTTCTGGATATACACACAACCATCATTAACAAAAAATTAGCAATCGAATGCAACAATACATAAAGAGATAATACATCATGAACAAGTGAGTGAGGTTTATCCTAAGAGTACAAGTTTGGTTCAATGTTTGAAAAATAATCAATGTAAACCATTTGATCAACAGACAAAAAGAAAAACAATATGATCATTTTAATAAATGCAGAAAAAGCACTTGACAAAATCTAGCACCCATCATGATAAAAACTCACAGTGACCTAAAAATACAAGGGTATTTGACCTGATAAGGAACACAAACACAAAAGTTATGTATATTGACATACCTAATAGCAATAGACTTAAATAATTACTTAAATATTAAAGGAATTGTTTTAAATTATTGTCACTTGCAGACAGCAAAATCACATATATAGAAAATATTAAGATATTTTAAAGTTACTAAAACTAATGATAAGTTTAGCAAGGTTGCAGAACAGAGAATCAATATTCAAAAATCAATTGTATTTCTCCACATTAGAAGTGAACATTTGAGAACCAATTTTTTAAGTAAAATTTACAATAACATTAAAAATTATGAAGTATTTAGGAATAGATTTCACAAAATATGGGCATGATCTACTCACTGAAAACTACAAATCAGACTGAGAGAAATTAAAGAAATCCTAGAGAAATGGAGAAAAATGCAGAGTTCATGAATTGGAAGATTCACTACTGTTAAGGTATCAATTTCCCCAAATTAATCTGCATACTTAGCACAGCCTCAGCGTTAATCATCATATGTTTTTGCAGAAACTGAAGGCTGATTCTAAAATGCATATGGAAATACAAAAGACCTCTCATAACCGAAATGATTTTAAAAAGAAACAAAAGTGGCAAAGTCCTATTACCTGGTCTCAAGATTCACTATAAATCCCGGTATCATTGTTATAAGAGTCAAAACATAGATCAGTGGAATAGAAAAGAAAATTCATAAATAGAACTGCAAATATACAATTACTTGGTTATTTTTTAAAGAAAAAGTGAAAAAGTAAATTCAATTGGGAAAAGAAGCCTCTGCCATAACAATGGTGTAACAACTGGATAACTATGTTCACACAAATGAATCTCAACCCTCACCTTACAATATCAACAAAAATTATCTCTAAATAAATCATAGATCTAAAAAAAAAGAAACAATAAGATTCATAGACCTATATGTAAAACCTAACATTACAAATTACTTCTAGGATCTTTGCAAACTTGAATTGGGTAAGAGTTTCTTAAATAGGACCCAAATATGAGCCATGAAAGAAAACTGATATACTGGGCCTCATCAAAATTTAAAATTTCTGCTTTTCTAAAGACATTATTAAGAAAATGAAAATATAAGCCACTCACAGGGAGAAAATGATTGGATGTGACATGTAATATGAAGGACTTGTATCCAGAATATGTAAAGAATTCTTACAATTTAATAATGAAAAGACAAACAATCCTGCCCCCTTCATCAGATTAAAAAACAGAACAAAACCAAACAAAAAAATCTAGGTAAATATTTGAATAGACACTTTGCAAAAGATGATATACAAATAACCATGGTACATCAACATCACCAGAAATCATTAGAAATGCAAACTAAAACCAGAATTTGATATCATTATAGATGTACTAGAACATTGTATGAATCGGAGTTCTCCAGATAAACAGAACAGTAGGATATGCATGCATACATAATGATTTATTTTTACAAATGGACTGTTAGGATTGGCAAGTCCAAACTCTGATGGGGAGGTTAACAGGCTGGAGACTAAGCAAGGAGTTGCAGTTTGAGTTCAAAGGCAGTGTGCTGAAAAATCAGGAACTCATGTTATAGATTAAGAATGTCTGCTGGAAGAGTTCCCTTTTGCTCAGTGGAAGCCAACCTTTCTTTCTATTCCTACTCTTAATTTATTGAATGAGTCCCACTCATATTTCAGAAGACAATCTCTTTTACTTAAGGTCCATCAGTTTAAATGTAAATCTCATTCAAAACACACTCACAGAAACACCCAGAATAATGTTCAACCCCATAACAGGGCACCGTGGCCTAATCAATCAATGTGACACATAAAATCAACCATCACAAATATCTAAAATTAAAAAGGCTAATCCTATCAAAAGGGGCTAAATGTGTAAAGCAATTCTAGATCACACACAGTTTTGGTGGGGATGTAAAAAGGTACAGCCACTTTGCAAGGAATATGGCCATTTCTTATAAGTTAAATATACATTTATCAATTTATCATATATAACCTGGCAATTCTACCCCAAGAGATGTGAAAACACCTGCCTACACAGAGACGGGCATGCAAATGTGCATAATAATGATATTCATAGGAACCAAAATACTAGAAACAATTTGACTTTTTATTAACTGGTAAATGGGTAGATAAATTGTGTGCATAAACAACGAATCTTGGAACACGGAAAAAATAAAATTAAATTAAAAAGAATTTGGGACAAAAAAATAAAAATTAAAATAAAAAAACAAATTGTGGTATGTTGATACAATGAAATACTACTTAACAGTAAAAAAGAGCATAACTAGGGATAATGCAACATTGTGGATGAATTCTAAAATATTGTGGTATGTAAGAAAAGTCATCTGTAAAAGACTACATACTGTACGAGTCCATTTATCTGACTTTCTAGAAAAGACACGGCTAGAAATAAGAAACATACCACTGGTTGCCAGGGACTGAGGTGAGAGGAGTCAATAAACTACAAAAGGATTCACAGGAATGTTTTGGGGGAAAAAATTGTTCTGTGTTTTGTTCATGATTGCCGTTCTAAGATTGCTCGCATTTATCAAAACGCATCAAAATGTTCACTTTAGCAGGGTAAATTTTAATAATGTAAGTTTTATTTCAAAAACCTAACTTTTAAAGATGGGTCAAGAAATACATAATTCAGCAAACATATCAAATTAATTAATCAACTGCTAATTAATGTTTTTAAAATATATAAACTGAAATTATTGAAAAAAATATTCACTAGATATTTGGTATTGTATCATTATTTTCTCAAATCATCAAATACCTTTTGAGAACAAGTTAGTCTGTAAATTAAAATGAAAATAACTCTCTGTTACACACACATGCATGTATGCGCGCGCGCACACACACACACACACACATACACCGAGTTTTCTGGAACGCTGGGAAGGCAACAAAGATTTCAGTGGGATCACCCTCACAAAAAATGACATGGCAGAGAATCTGTGAATAGGGGCTGTATTCCCCCCTTTTCCATGGGGTGCTGTTAGTGTAAAGTTGCTGGCCTAGAGCAAACTTAAGGGAACCAATTTAAGAATCATGAATTTGGTAGGTGAAACCTACAGCAAAGTTAATACCAGTGACTATTAAAGCTCTGTTTGAGATCAGAGGCAGAGGTGGAGGAAATGTGGCAGTTGCCACGCAGTGGTGAAAATTACATGTTCAGGATCTCTCAAGAGGAAGCCCCTGGGGTCTTCCATAAATAGTTGATGAGACGTTTTCCCTTCAACGGCAGGTAGGTGTGAGCCTGGGAGATACGTTTGACACTAACTCTAATGAGCACACAATGTTCCAAATCCTGATGTTTTGATCTTTGATGTAACAGAAGCTGTTTCTACACTAAGCCTTCAAACAAACTGAAAGCAAAAGGATATGTGATGTTTGTGAATGCATTTGAATATCAGAGCTGCGTGTTTATTTTAAAGCAAGTAGACATGTTCTGCATTTGAGAATGTGAAATCATGTCCACCGCGGTCTGGATTTTTGGAGCTTCGAGGTCTGCCTCTGCCCTTGTTCTGGGACTGGGAGAAGCATTTGGTTTTTCTAGATCTCATTTTCTCCACCAATGAAATGGGGGCGGGGTGTTGTAAAAAATATGAGATTTGGAAATGACAGGATTCAGGACTAAAGCATATTTTGTTTGGCATTTTGTTTTGGCATATTTTTTGTTTAAAAAAAAATAAGTAGATTGCCAACATTGGAAAATCAAGAGATGTTTCACAACATATAGATTTATAGCTGCTTCAGCACACCTTGCATATACTCAATCTTCATTGAGCGTGAGACCAAATGGCTGGATCTGAGTTACAGTTGCATTATTTAGACAAGGTGTCATTGTCCCTCAGCCACAACCCTATTCCTAAATGTCACCTACCTGGCTCTATAGGTGTTAAGAATTCGTGACACCTGAACCAACTGCTACTAGGTCCCTTAAGATTCCATGGCTCAAGTTCTTTTTCCTTTTTTCTTTCTTTCTTTCTTTCTTTCTTGCTTTCTTGCTTTCTTTCTTTCTTTCTTTCTTTCTTTCTTTCTAAATATAGTGATACACAGTGTTACATTAGTTTTAGCTGTTTTTTGTTGTTGCTGTTATTTTTGCCAAGGCTCCAATTTAATTGCTGTAAATTACAAAACTAGTGAGAGCTGCTACAAAAGGCTGAAATCTACCAATTGCTTATGCTATTGTATAGTGCCTATTGCTACCACAACATTCCAAAAACCTCTCTTCTGATCAGAGAGTAACATCCATGGAAGCTATTTCACAAAAGAAAGAAAGAAATGCAAGAGACCAGTAACCAACAGCAGAATACTATCCCATGCTAAAACTTCCTTGCCTGACCAACTATTCTGGCAATTGAAACTCTGCACCCTCTCTGTCCAGGAGGATTAACATCATCATTAAATTTCATTTGAATATGTTTGAACACATGCTAAAGACCACTGGCTGCATACCTAACAAGAATACAGAGATACAGATACATAAGACACAATCCCTCCCTTCATAGTCTTCAATCCTCAAATACAAAATTTAAAATATATATACCGTATCTAAAATATGTTTTATTTAAAATTGTAATAATAATTATAAAATATTTTGATAAACATATTAATAAAAGTAGATATGGCACCTACATAACAGAAGAAGTGGCTCTCCAGAACCTTTGCATTTACTGTTCTTCTACCTGGAACGTTCTTCCCCTAATTTCTTAGTGGTTCAGTCTTTCTCTGCCTTCACATCTTTACTCAAATACCTTTGCTGATCGACCTGTTTAAACTGAAACTACCCCTCTCCCCAGCCTTAGCATCCCATAATCTCTTTCCTGCTGTCTTTACTTTATAGCACTGATGACCATCTTCCAGTCTATATATTTTGCCTAATATTTTGATTATGTTCATATCCCCTACTGGGACGTAAGTTCCAAGATGCAGGTTTTTTTTTAAGACGTTTTGTTCACAACCATTTCCATGGCTCCTAAGTCAGTGCCTGACATGTGGAAGACACTAGGTAAATACTGGCTGAATGAGTCCATGAACGAAGTAATCAGTTCTTCTCAAGAAGGAGGTCAGGGCAAAATTCCTAAAGAGATGATGTCTGAACAGACGGGTTTTGAAGGATGAATACAAGTTCACTATGTTAAATGATGAACTGGAAGGAGAGCATTTTAAGAAAAGAGAGCAACATGTTCAAAGGCAAGAATGTGAGAACGATCACCATATATTCAAGAAGATTATGTAGAATTATTATATGCATATTAATATCGGTAATAATAAGTCTGTGGTTATTATAAGTTATCACACATGAGAATGTTAGATACCCTTATAAGCCCTTTGTAGGCAATGCTTTGTTTCACTCTTCTATAACCCTTGAGGTTAATTATAAATTTCATTTTCCTTCATTTCACTCTTACATAACCCTTTGAGGTTTAATTATAAACATATATCTTCCAGATGAGTAAACTGGGGCTCAAGCAGGTTACATCTTGCCCAAAGCCACATGGCTAGTAAGGCCAAAATGGGAATTCAGAATTGTATGGTGCATCAAAACCCATGTTCTTTCCACCGACAGACTTCCCTCCCGTCTTTCCTCCACATTGGCACTATCAAAAACTACCCAGAGGGTCACCTTAATAAAGTGCAGCTGATTATTCTCATGGCTTTGAATCTTTTAGGAATATCTTCATAAGGCACATCCATCACAAAGGGACTGGATAGCATACAAAAATCTTCATTTCTTTGGTTTGAAATGACTTACTTGCAAGTCAAATTAATGTTTCCCCTCCCAGATTCCACTTCTGTATCTGTTTGTCTACCAACACATATGCACTCTGTGATAAGAAGCCAAAAGTTTCAGCCAAAAACCTCCTTTGTTGTTTGCAAGAATCCTTTATGATATTTTTAAAAGGAAAAAAAATAGGAAGGGGAAGTTAGAGAAAGAGAAAAAGATAACTTCTGATTTCAAAACATACTAATCTTGCCTCTCTAAGGACTGCTATTAGGCATTTGTTTAGCTGGTGCTGATTTGGAAACCAATTGAATATACAGTGTTTATTTCAAAGCATTATTTTCCCCTGCCACTCTGTAATTTTTCTGGGAGAATATTTGCATTTAGATGCTACCTGTATAAAGCAATGGTTATGACCATAAACAATTTGAAGACAATGAGAAAAAATAGTTAAAGCAAAGTGAAAGAAAAAGCACTTGCAAAGGGAAGAAGTGAGAAGATATAATGAGAAAAGGGGGCTCATTGATTTAGCTTCACAAAAAAAGTAATAGAAAATCAAAAGAGACATAGAAAGAGTGAAGACAACTCAAAGAAAAATCGAAGGCCATGAGGGTGCCATTTTTAATATTAAAGCATAATTAATAGTCATCCTGCTTTCTAAATGGGAAGCGGGAAATTGAGAGACACAGAAAAGCCAAGGAAAGGAATGAATATATGGTTCAAAATAATAAGGGGATAACAGAGCAGTCAAGATTGCTGGAAGAATGTATGGCCAAAGGTCAAAGTACAAATGGTCCAATAGAATGCTGTTTTTGTAACATTATAAAATATTTCCAGAAAAAAATAATCCATTCATCCATCTCTTCATTCATTCATTCAACCAATGTTTGGAGAGCATCTACTGTGTACCAATCCCTGTGCAAGATACTGGAAATATGAAGATGAATAGTTATGACTTTCTCTTCAAGAAATCCAGAATTAGACACTTTGATTAGGATCAAAACTTGAATGAAAAGAAAAAATACAAGAGTCATTTCATATTGCTTTTCCACTAAAAAATAAAAATGAGTTATGTGAGTGTATACACCATGCTGCATTAAAAGGCAGACTCCCTGATCTTGTCTTTCTTACTGAGGTCTTTTGACCTATACCTGGCATTCTGTATAACCTGCATGCATCATGGGTTTCAAAGGCAGAAGAAGGAAGGGGCATAGGATAAGAAAGATACGGTGAGAGATAAACTTTGTTATTTATAAAGAGTGAAACAAAAAAGAGTGCAGGTCTGATTCAAATTATATTTTAGCAAAATAAACAGTGGCTTGTTTCCTTGTAGACATCCATAGGACTAGAAGGAAACTGGATATGTACAGCTGTCCATGGCTGTGGGGACCTGGGGTTGGAGGGATCACAATACATGGCTGGTTGACAGCACTGAAGCCGGTGAAGATCTGAATTATGTTGAAGGAGAGACACAAAGGAGTTGAGTCAGAGAAGGAGTTCTGAGTGTTAACGTGTGTAAGGTAAAGCACTCCTAAGAGGAGAGGAAGAGCTCTGAGTCAAAACCAAGAGTATCACCTCCAGAGAACTGGACATTTTCAATAGTCTCCAGATACTCCCCTTCGTTTTTAGTCTTTTGATATTTCATGTCTTTTTCTGATTGATGCTTGATTGCTCTACCTGGGCCACGGGTCTGGTCTGACCACGTCAGTCTCCTAGTTAATTATGCTCCATGGTTCTTATTATTTCTGGTTATTCATTAAGCATTCAAGATCATCTAAAACCTGACCCTACTCTCTCTTTCCAATTTTATTTATTTATTCTTTCTCATTTTATCCCTTGGCAAACCAGTAACTCCCTAATACTAAGGAACGCCCTAAAGTGTTCCATTTCCAAACCTGAGTCTCTTCTGTTGGCTTGGCCTCCCTGTCCCCATCTCTTCATGCTCAAACTCTGCTCGAAGAGCCAGCTCAAATGTGACTTCTTCCATGAAATCCTCCTTGTTGTTGCCAGGTGGGAATAATTGCTTTCAACTCTGAATTCCCATAGCACATTTATGTAATAATAATGTTCTTCTCGCTTTCTAGATTATAATCTCATTAAAGAAAATTCCTGTTTCTGAGTCAGGTTTCTATCACCTAAATGGTGAAACACCATATCTGTCTAGAAAAGACTAAATTAGAGTGGGAAGGATTTCATATAGGTGGGGTTAGATGAAAATCAGATGAGGTTAAAAATAGAGGGAAAGAAGGTGGAGTGAGGGATGGACAATATTTAGAAGATGATTCTTAAACTTCACAGCCAACCTCCAAATACCCATAAATGCTATAATAATTGTCAACACTAGGAGATATCTTAAACTCCCAGAAGCTCATTTAAAACATGTATTTCATGTGCTTAAATTACAAGACAATATACAACTCAAGACTTATATTTTTCTCATACTGTGTGTTTGTAAAGATAAATATTTGCTGGGGTTATCAGATGTATTTATCCATTTGGGATGCATTAAAATTTTTATACAAAAGAAATGGAACATTTGCTCATAATTTCTCATGTTTGCTTCCTCTCTTTATATCTTTACTTTCATAATTGTATTTTGAATATTTATAAATAATTGGATCCTGTGCAATGACTTTGACCATGGGGGTTAAAAAAATGTCTTTAGGCCTGTCAGCATTGATTTTGCCAAGGTAGAGAGTCTCCCTGTGTGTCTCTGACACATCCAAGAGTCATGGGGCTGTGCCCTGATGTGATTGGCCCAGGAGGCATCTGAGGACACACACCTGAGACTCTTGCATGTGATCAGAACTGCTGGAATATTGTTTTAAATCCTGCACAACTGCCGCCCAAGAAACTTGCAAGCCCTGTGCATAATCTTCTTCCATACACGGGTGGTAAATATCTAAAATGTGTTAGATTTTGTAACCAGATTCTATAAAACTAAGAAATCATTGCTTCGCTAAAATCCTAAAATATATCCAACCAGATAAATAGATCCCCTCTGGAATTGAGAGTTATCTATAGTTTTTCCAAAGTTAAAGATTTTTCTCACAATCTCTCTCTCCATTCAAACTCTTTGGGTATTAGCTGGGGGATCCCCTTCTTTCCCTTGGCCTCATGTTCCCATGTTGCTTACTCTACAGTAAAAGTCTCAGTTGCTACAGTAAAAGTCCCAGTTGCTTACTCTAATGCAGTGTCCATTAAGGGGGAGGGGGAGTTTCTTATTTGTTAGGTGTCATTAATTTGTCCATGGTTTTCATTGGGCTGAAATTAATCTAATAAAAACTTGGCAGCCCTGGGGACTGTCTTCCTATTCTTCTCTCTCCTCCCTTGATTATTGGAGGACAGCAACCTGGCCTGCCCAAGAGGTCTACTGACTTCTAGCAGTTAGTGACTGAGTGGGTCAGTCTATCACCTGTCTCATTCCAGGGCTGATGGATTAGCAAGGCTACAGCTCTGCAGATCTCCAGTCCCATATTTCAATCAGCATTAACACTCTAAACATGGTAGGTTTCTGTAATTATGGAGCTCCTACCTCCAACTCTACACTGTTTCCAAATTCAGCAAGGAAAAATGGACATGTCCCATATGGGCATCCTGAAACTCCAACCATATTATTTCGGTAATCTTTGCTGGCAGCAGATTTACATTCTTTGAGGATGTCTTTAGATTTTGAAAGAGCCAGAGACCCTTGGAAACTCTTTGGGGGAGGTGAGTGTGGTGGGTCAAGTGGCTAGTGACAGAATTGAGGGATGCAGCTTCTGATTATAAAATAGTGAGTCATTGGTTTTGTTGGATTCCTTAAGCAGACACTGAATACAGATTTCCAAAAACAGTTTTGAGCCACAGTAGCATCATTAGCATAGATTCACAACCTCCCAAGGTGAGGACTTGGAATGATAACACTCATTTGGATGTACAATTCCAATGTCCTTATTAAACAATCAATCATACTACTTTATAATTACACTTGGAACTTGAGGAGAATTGCTGCTTGGTGCTTCAAGCTGGGTTACTGGGCATCACAACCCTCCACTTTGATTTGGTGTCACATGAAATTGTTCTTACAGTTCTGTGTTTGACACTCTGCCCCACGGTTGGGTGGAGAGACACCACCAGAAAAGTTCAACCACTACTTGCCACAGTAACTCTCACAGCCAAGTCATTGAGAACACATTCTGTGACATCACACAACATTCCTCTTTTGAGGGCCTGTGGAAGAATTGTAGTTGAATTTATCACTAGATGGAAGGAAAAACAGCTCCGTCCTAAACCAGAGTTCTTAATTTTGTTTTGTTTTGTTTTGTTTTCCTATCATATTGTATGTGTTTCTATCCAAAGACCTGAAACCCCATTTGCAACCAAATGGAGTAGAAATAAACAGATGTAAATAGATGGGAATAACTGCATGTGCCTAAAATACTCATGAATATTACTGAATATGCTTAAAAGAAAACTTGTATAAGCTTCTTGGTGTGGGGCAAGATCTAAAGGATATGTTCCAATAAAAACAGCAACAATAACAAACATTTGTTGAGCTCTCGAGATGACAGCACAGGGTACAAAGGCTGAGAGTGGATATTGGTGCCTAACTGCCTGGAGTTCAAATTCTATCTGTGTCTCCTACAGACTGTGACCTAGGCCAATTACTACGTCTCTCTGGACTTTAATTCCATCCTGTATTAAATGAGGATGAAAAATCAAAATGCAAAATACCTACCTCATAGAGTTGTTTTTAAGATTAAATGAATTAATGCATATAAAGTGCTTAGGAGACTGTCTGACACATAATAATAAAAAAATCAAAATTTTACTTTTTTAAAAAAATTAAGTGATGACTCTGTTCCAGTCAATATTCTATGAGTTTAAATGGACTATCTCATCAGATCATCATTTCAATACTGTGAAGCAGGTAATAGTCTGTCCATTTTACAGATAAGAGAACCAAGACACAGAAGTATTATGTACTTGTTTGAGGTCACCTGGACAACAATCAGTAGTCAACAACCACCACAGAATGATCACTAAACTCCTTCTGAAGAAAGATAGGTCCTGGTAGCACAGGGTTCAGGGGTTTTGTATTTATTTTGAAATATAGGCAACCTCATTTTATTGTTCTTCACTTTCTTGCACTTGACAGTTTGTGTTTTTCACAAATTGAAGGCCGTAGCAACCCTGAGTCAAGCAAGTCTACTGGCACTATTTTTTCCAACAGCCTTTGCTCACTTCATGTCCTGGCATCACATTTTGGCATTTCTCATGATATTCAAACCTTTTCATTATTGTTATAATTGTTGTGGTCATCAATAATCAGTGATTACAATGTGCCAAGAGCTCAGATGATGGTTAAAATTTTTACTAATTAAATAATTTTTAATTAAGGTATGTACATTGGGGTTTAGACATAATGCTATTGCACACTTAATAGACTACAGTAAGATCTAAACATAACTTTCATTTTCACTGGGAAACCAAAAAAAAAAAAAAAAAGAAAAAACTGAAACCAAAACAAAAAACCTCATTTGACTTGCTTTATTGTGATAGTCACTTTATTGAGATGATCTGGAACCAAACCTGCAATATCTCTGAGGTGTGCCAGTATGTATGATTGAAATAAAAGGCAAATTATTCAGGGCAGCAAATGAGACACTGAGCACTATGGGGAAGTCCTAAGAAAAGATATGCACAGTGTGATGGAAGAGGGAAACATGAGATCAGAGCTGTGAAATAGCAGAGTATGGGAGATGGTTTATTCTAAGTATGCATTGTAAGCTTCCTCTTCCTATAACATCCACATTCAATAAATGTGCATAATATTGAACAATGTTCTTAATCAGTTATTCTCCCCATTGCAGAATTATATATCCAGACCTTTACCTTGGCCTCATGGTAGGTTTTAATGTTTATTCCACTCATTATCTTTTAGATTGTCCATATTGTTTTGACCAATGAGATGTTATTAGGTGTGAGGTGGTACATTTTTAAAATGTGCTTGTAGTTGGCTTATTCTCTTGTGTTTTTGTCATCACCATGAGGAGAACATACTCTAGGTGTCTACCCTCCAGCTTGAAATCCAGAATGAGACATGCATCAGATATGTCACCTTGGATATGAGCCCTATTGATCTATAGTCTGAAGTAGAGGTAAGCCAGCTGAACCTCAGATGCATGACTGACAAGAAATAAAAATGCTTATGTTTGTAAGTACCAATTACCTACAATTAGGCCAACTTCACAGTCCTTCTTAATACTACTTCAAACATCATCTGGAAGTTTGGGGGGGTCACCAGAACACACATACTTCTGATAAATTGCTTATAAATTTGAGGATTCTCACTTCCCCCCCCCTTGTTCAATAATTCACTAAAATTCTTCACAGAACTCAGGAAGGCACTAGACCTATGATTAGTCTTATGATAGCAAAAGGATTGAAATCAGAAACAGACTAAAGGATTGACATGTATGGCAAGGTCTGACGGGCTTCCAAGTATGAAATTTCCATTGTTCTCGCTTCCCATGGAGTCAAGATGCATTAACTTCCTGGTACATTTGAGAATACTAAGAATATTGCCAACCAGGGGAGTTCACCCAAGCTTTGGTGTCTACATAGTCATGACTGACTGAATCCTTACCAATGTGGCTCACTCTCCAGTATCCCTCCTCACCCCAGAGGTCAGGCTGATATCACATGACTCCCCTCCCTTCCTCTAATCACATGGTTGGTCTTTCTAGAATGACCAATCCTGTCCTGAGTTAGTGTAACTGATTAGGACCCATCATGAATAACAAAGACACCCCGATCACTAAGGAAATTACAAAGATTTAGTCATTACCTTCCAGGAACTGGGGACAAAGGCCAGCCACATTCTTTATTACACAGTAAGACACTGAATCTTTGTGGTGGTTTGTTCTACATCATTATTATGGCAATAGCTGATTTATACCAAATGTCCACCACAAAAAGAAAAAAAAATCATTAAATACCACACTGGTTTGAATTTTTTATGAAAAATATTAACAGGGGTAAGGGAACAATCACACATCTGGGTCTCATATTCAAACAAATAACCACAATCACTAAAATACACTGACCTTTTATCCTTGGTTGAAAAAAAAATGTTAAGATGGCTGTGTATTATATGGTCTATTATATTTTATCTGTCTTTCTTGCTTTGACCTAAGCCATGAGAATCCTTAGTACTGGGGATAAAATTTGTGGCTCTTGATGGAGACTTTCTCCATAAGGGACAGTTACCACAGCTCTCCTTTGGCTTTAAATGAGTGTTAAAGAGGGATTAATTCATTTATCCAGAATTCAAGTGGGGTAGCCAGTTATCTAGTGAGTACTTAGAGAGAAGAGGCTAAACATGTTTTACATGGAGGTTTTGAAGTTTCTCTCCAAGAGTATCTCTGGTGATTCTTCTTTCCTTAATATATTTAAAGGCATAGTTAAACCTGGTTTCATTTTCATCTTTACAGCTGTAGTGTAATGGCAAAAGAGAACCATTAGTCTACCAGTCGGGAAATCCATCTTGGATGTTCTGTTCTTCATTTGCTATGTGACATTGAGCAAATCACTTCTCCTCACTAAACCCCAAATACTTCATCTATAAAATAAGAAAGATGAACCAGCAGACCTCTGAGTTCTCTATGAGCTCAAGTAACTCTGTTTCTCTCTGACTTAACAGTGTGACCTTGGGTGAATCACTTAATGTCTTCAAGCCTGTTTCTTCATGTCTCCTCCTATATACTCCCTCATCTCAAATAATAGCAAATCCACCCTTGGAGCCATCCTTGACTCCTACCTCTCATACCCCATATTCAATCTGTCAGCAGATCCTGTGGGTGTCAACTTCAAATATATTCATAATCCAACCACCATTGCTACATCCTGTCTTCCGAACCCAAAATGCATTCTTTACCAGGAGCACATCTCAGTCTGGACTATCATTTTGGTTTAGACTAGCCATATTTCTTTCTTTTTAAGATTTATTTATTTATTTTAGAGAACGAGAATGTATGAACAGGAGTAGGGGCAGAGGGCAGGAGAGGGAGACTCCCCACTTAGCACAGAGCCCAATGCAGGGCTGATCCCACAACCCTGAGATCATGACCTGAGCCAAAACCAAGAGCTGGATGCTCAGCTGACTGAGTCACTCAGGCACCTCATAGACTAGCCATATTTCAAGTACACAATAGTCATATGTGGCTAGTGGCTATTGTGTTATACAACAGAAATCTAGAGTAAAAGCATATTCTCCTCCCAAACCAATGTCCCCCATTTTAATGTTCCAAACAGAAGTGCTTGCCTTAAATGAGAGTTCACATTCTAGGGGGTCAGCCTCACCACCAACCCCCTACCACTACCACAAGTTTCTTCTCATTTTATCTCTCTCTTCCTGGAACTGATCTGCTAATCTCCAAATTAGTTCTTGCAAAAGTGCTCAGAATAAATATTTTGATACATTCCTTTATTTATTAAAAAATATTTTATTGAGATTCCGCAACCAGTCATAAAGGGTTATTCATCCCAGACAACTGCTCCTATAAAAATAAATGCTGGAGGTAGCCTACTATTATCACCCAAAGGCATAAATAGATCTCTAATGGTAAGATTCATCATGAAGGTACAGTTGAATTAAGGATCAGGGAAAGAAAGAGGATAATTTCAGGCATAGGTGGATTTTTTCCAGGCATGGGTGGATTTTTTCTTATTCCCTCTATCATACATATAGTCTCCTCTTCTTGCACATTATATGAGTTAAGATCAATGTTCCTTTTCTTTTCCCATTCATTTTTTTCATTAGTTTACCAAAAACTAAGTGCTATAAAAATATAGCTTTATGTTTTCCATCTTCTTCAAACAAGGAAATTAGAATGCTTTCTCTTGATGACTTTACAAGGAAGCATCTAATTATCCTAAAGGGCAGAAGCAATGAGAATCTTTAGTTATATTGGATGTGTACCTACTAATACCATGCCTGACTTATGTTGGCACTTCATCTTAACTTCTTTTCTAAACTCTTAAAGAGAATCAAATCTCCAAAATGATAAAAGTCATTTTTTCAAGTATTGAAGTGTAAAAGCATCTGGAAACATTTCTCCCTTTCCTGGAATTTCAGAATCCCTGGGTGGTACAATCTAGGGTACCCCCAAAAGATCATCTAGCTCCATATTTTCATTCCATAGAAAATACATGTGGACCAAAATGGTGAGTGGCTTTTCCAAAACCATATAATTAAAAGAAATGGTAAGAGTGCTGGGTTTTTTATACTTGGTTTTCATTGTTTTTAGGTTTTTGTACAAAGAAAAGCTAGATAATTTTGTCTTTATTATCTAATTCCCTCCCTTCTGAGAATGACACAATATTAAGAGCATGATGGATTCCTTTTCCTAAAAGTGGTTGTTACACGACAGTAACCAAGGAGCCTCCAAAGATCTGTTGAGCTACGTACCCTTCTTCCTACAGGCGTAAGAGCTTTGAGAGGTCAAGAAAGAGGCTGTCAGGTTGAGCCACTGGAGGGCACCAAATTATCTCTTTTAACTAGAACTATTCATGCTTAGCTAGGAGAAAAAAAGCTGTAATGGACTGGCATGTGTGGGGGTGAAGATAGAAGAATGGAAATTCCTACAAAGCTGATTTTAACTCTATAAGCCTACAGCTAACAACAACAACAACAACACAGGGAACGTATTCACAGGTAGGTACTATTTCCTGGGATCAGAGGCTCTCCTGCGCTATTCCGGATCATCAGTGGTCCAAGACCCAAAGGAGGTGACACTCTGTACTTTCACCAAGTGATTCTTTACAAAAGACCAAGCAAAGCTGGTGTAGAGACTTTACTGAACCAGAATGATTTTTCACTTTTATTTTAAACTGTTCAGCCAGAGTCACTTGCCAATAGCCTTGGGAAAATACAAGAGCAATGTCTATCTGTTCAGACACTTACAGAATCATCTGTTTTCATGGAGATAGACTCTTGCTGGAATATCATCTCAGTTTTTGTAATTCACCCTCTTCATCCTCCAGCTGATTTAGGAAGTATTTCAACTGGTGACCCTCAAAGACTATGAATAAGTTCGATGTTCCTTTTTACTATGTTGGCTCTTCATTTGGTTGAACGGTGGTGAGAAGCAGTGAAATATTAGCTAGCATCTCTGTTCTATAGCAAGAGGAGATCATTGAGACTCCAGAGCAGCACCTCATGCTCACTTGGGAAGAGAATCAAACTTCAATAATATTGTGTGCAATTCGGAGAGTCAAAAATCTTCAATAAAGTTACTAAAGCCTTTTGTTTCCCATGGTCATCATAGAGAAAATAAAAAAGAGCTCTGATTTAGCTCATAAAATGAGAAATGGACAGAGACCAGCCTGGGTATCTCAGTTAGCAATTAGGAACACTGTTCATTCTTAATCACTTTGGAGCACTTTGTAAACCTCTGGAAGATGTTATGTAAAATATACTTATTTAGGACCAAAGTATACTTTGCACTTCCACACATTTGCCTTCCAAGCAATACAGCTAACTTCAGAAACATGGAAATCCCAGATTGCAGCCAATTGCTTTTAAATCACTCTATTAAAGCAGCCAGTAACTGGATCACCCAGGCTTAACCATTGTTCTAGAATTGGACAAATCATGGAGAAGGCACTGGTCCAGTTTGCAATTCTAATGAATTCTACCTCTTAATTAAGTTTGTTCTTTCTAGTATTTTATAAGAAGACACTTCCTATTTTATTCATGAAAGTTAACCAAAAGAAAAATCATAACAATTAAAAATTGCAAATTCCTCTCTGGTTGGTGAAGAACCTTCCCCCTATATCCTACTTCATCCTTTCACTAACCTATGACATTAATATTATTGTTCCACATTAGAAGGATTAAAAAAAAACTAAGATATAAAAAGATTGAACAATTTGCTTGAGGTCATGCAGTAAGTGGTCAATTTAGGATTTAAATTCTCTTTTTTTAGGTAAGTATATCCACAGATTATAGGGGGTGTAGTATGAGTCTTAGTCTTCTAGAACATGCTCAGTTCAAATATTTAATTTTGTTGATGCCCATACATCTTTACTAAGTAAATGTGATAATGTTTCTGCCTCCTTGTTTCCCATAGGAAGCTCTTTGTATACACACAATATGGTTTGTTGTGTGAATATCTATTTTAGCGTTGGAGTGTAGCCTCCATACTTTTTTCACAATTACATTCTCCTACCTCTTTCTTCAGAGCCAAGCACAGTGCCTATCCATATGATAGGTTTTCCAATATTTGTTGAATCACATCAAATTAGTTGCTATAGTAAAGTTTGTGATGATTTGAGGCATCTTGCCAAATGATGCCTGTTTGAATTTCTTCCAAGACCAAAAATGAGCTATTTAATTGTGTTATACTCTATTTTGAACAAAAAGAACTTCAAAACCGATTTAAGAACCATAATTATGGAGAGATACAGAGATCCTTCACAGTGTTCTCCTCCCTGCCTTCTTAACTTAAGGACCAGAAAGCACTGGAGAGGTGGAAAGCCAGAGAGAGTATTGTAGCAGCAAGTGAGATACAGCAGTTTTGTAGAATACAACCTTTCTGTTCTCAATGGTATCGTCCAGTAAGAGCCCATGAACCCAACCATCTATGCTCTGGATTGCACTGATCTGTAGGATCCATCAATATCTATCTGGAGACTTCTGAGGAAGGCCTGTGTGCTCTCTGTGGGATGGGGAGGAGAAATCTTCTTTTGGGCTCACAGACATTCTCAGACTAAGGCTGGTGACAAACGCGAACCTGGTCATAGAAAGTGGGAAGAGAACATGTGTATACTTGTGCCATTTGGGGAGTGAGGGAGAACCCAAGCTGTCATATGCAAAAGAGATGAAAACTTTGGGAATGAGTACCCTGGAGACAAAAAAGTTTAAAATGGATATTTAGAGAACTTCTGACATGAAGTAGGTATGACTGTTACACTTAATGTACAGTCATGTGCCATTGCTATGATTTATGATGGCCCGGACTGAAGAGTATCAGTGGCTAGCATGTTACCTACAGATATTCCTCTAAAATGGTGTTCTTATTCTACCTGACACATTTCACTTGCTGAAAAAACATAGTCTCCCTTCAAGATTCAGTTTATATAACACCTTTCCCCATGAAAAATCCCTGATTTGCAAACATTATTAATTAGTTTGTTTAGAACTCTCATTCAGCACTCTTTTCAAGCTTTTTGTTTACTTGACTGTTTTCCTCAGTAGACTGTGAGTCTGGAGTGGGATGCAATGAGTATAGTTATTTCATCCTTGGACACTAAGTGCTTGGCACACTGTTTAGCATGGACTGAATATGCAGTGAACATGAAAGGGAAGAAGAGAAGGAAAAGGAAAAGAAGGGAGGAAAGAAAAGAAAGGGGATTCCTTGGGAAAGGGTTGTTTATTGGAGCTCTAATGCAACACACAGAATTGAACTACAACAGTCATTGCCTGAGCTGTTGGGTGTCTAAGGTGGAAATTTAATAGTGCTGCACAGGGAATGGCATGGTACCATCAACTAAACAGCATTAGCAACCAAATAACTATACCATAAAAAAACAATAATTGCCTCCATTGTAATACCTCTAAATGCAGAGAAAATGGTGATCCTATCAAAGAGTTCAATTGCTCCCAGAGAACATGGCCTTAGTGTAGTCTGGTTAAAGAGACAGAGAGCTGCAGCATCTGGCAGACTCAGCGGCCAACACTCCAAGTCTAGAAGCTTTGGAGATTAGTACCAAGAGCACTGATGGAACAGTGCCGCATGGCAGACAGCACAGGGCAAGAGTGGCTTGGAATGCCCACAAGAGGATGCAGATGAGAGCAGAACCAGAGATGATATTCTTGCTTACACTGGGTAAACACTGTCACCAGATTGTTAATGAAGGGGAAATAGAGACCAACATGAGAACACTTGGAAACATGCCACCTGGTTTACTGTGTATATGTGGAATCAACAGTGTACAATTTCCACCACAGAGATGGGTTCAGTCATTCTCATCAAAGCCTTTTCTTTATGAAGTCTCAAGTTAACACACATATCTAAATGATTATTATCTGTAGAAATAAATAAGTAAATACCTTGAAAGGATGAAATCTACCTGGAGATGGAAATCAAGATTCTGATGTTCACTGTGTGAGAAATGGGTAATTGTCCTTCAAGAATTTCCTAGGAAGTCAGTTGCCTGTCATTATGTACATATCCACGAACTTCATTAGTGATTCCTCTTCTTGCATTCTCAGATTTGCTTTGTATTTCCATCTGCCGCCTATTATGTTAACACTAATATTCTGAGTCTACTTGATCATGTGATCACACTATAACAACGTGAGGTTTGAGTCTCCTGGCTCTAGGATGGGCCATGCACAATTTTTGGTTGTGTCTGGGGACAAAAGCTTTAGATGACAGGCCATTCTTATGAGCTAGTTGTGACTCACTGCTTGCCAGCATTTTCCACCCTGAGTTTGTGATACTTATGATGATCACATATGCAATAGGACTTTAAGAACAGATTTCCATACACAAGAGGGGTGTTTTCCTTTATCAGTGAAAAATAAGTCTGTATGAGGAAGTCTTGAAATTATAAGAAGGTTTTTCTTTTCCACTTCCACTTTTTTTTTTCCCTGACACCAAATTCTACACCTTCACTACACTCTAAGGTGAGAGGAAATAAATATCATTGCCCAGGTTTTGTGCTCCAGGAAATGACAGCCCATGCACTGCATTGACAGCCCACACAGTGTACTGTGTGAGTGCACATGTCAGGTGCACAAGCTGGTCAACTGCAGAAAGGAAAGGGAGCTGCTGTTCTTAATCCCTTCTGCCAGCACCTCAGCCCTTAAACTATTACAACATTCTTCCATGTAGAATTACACAGATCTCAAAAATGCTCCTTGATAACTTCCATACATTATTTTTTTTTTCATGTTGAAAGAGAATATCTTTGAAATGCCATCTGCAGTTTGTGGTTTTAAAATGCAGCATACCCTGTACTGCAGTTAGGATCATCAAAGTCATTTTTAAAACATCAGCTTACTTTGATGACAATTACCATAGGAGAGGTTTTTGATGGATATTTGGAAACAGTCACTTCAGAGTGAAAATCCTGGCATTCTAACCCCAGAGAGCTAAGGAGCTCTTGTGATGAGCAGAGTCAGCTGTGTATAACTGAGACAGTTGTGGAACCACATTAAGAGCCCAACAGTGGAAGTCTACAGAAGGAACAGTTATGGTGATTTGAGGATGGCAAGGAGATGTAAATGGTCTCCAAATCCCTATTCAACCCTGAGAGAAGCATGTGCAAATGTCCAGTCATGCTAGCTCTAGAGTCAAAGGTCCACTTGGTATAGTCACACATGGATGCACAGCTTCTAGTTATTCTGTATACAAGTCTTGTAGCAAAGTATCAGAAACAGAAATCAGTCCAGCTCTTTGATCATTATCCTGGGAGTCTATATTAGTTCTCTAGGGCTGCAGTAACAAGGTAAAAGAGGAAAAAAAAAAAGGTGTTGGTGCACAATAACATAAATACATTGTCTCACATTTCTGGAAGCTAGAAATCCAAAATCAAAGAAGTCTTCAATTCCAGAGAGGGACAGTTGGTGTTTCCTGGCTTGCAGATCTATCAGTCCAGTCACATGACCATCTTCCCCCTGCATGTCTTCATATCACCTTCACTCCATGCATGCCTCTAAGTTGAAATTTCTCCTTTTCATAAGGACACCAGTAATACGGGAGTAGAGCACATCCTAATGAACTCATTTTGACTTAATTATCTCTGCAGGGGTCTTATTTCCAAATAAGGTCACGTTTTGAGATATTAGCGGTTAGGACTCCAACGTAATTTATTTGGGGAATACAATTCAACCCATTACAGAAGCATTAAAAAATTTAAATTTCTACAAAAAAAGGTATGTCCAAAAATAAGATGGTTTTTGATTTGCACTCATAAGAAAAGTAAATCTAAGCTTATGTTTCCTCAAATGTTCTTATTTCTGAGCAATGATCTGAATTAGCATTCTAAAGTAAATAACTGATTTTGGCAAAAATCAAACATATAAAGAAAGGCACTTTGTGTCATTCTAAATTCACCTCTCACCTCTGTTCCTACAGCTATTCTCATTATATTTATAATTTTGTTTCCGGTATCTTAACACACACATAATTCTTCCACTGGACTGTGAGGTCTTAGGTTAGAAACCCATTTTCTTTTCTTTCTTTCAATCTCTAGCACCTACTAAAGTGTCTAGAACATACTGGTCACTTAGAAAATATTTGTTTAATGAAGGGCTGAATTGACAAAAAGTGGGGACAATGTAGTTTTTATGAAATAAAACTCAAAGCCCCTGCTTGAGCAGTAGGCTATTGCTAATGAACTACATGACCTTTTGCAAGTCACTTCACCTCTCCGTGTCTGCTTTCATCATCTGTATAATGGCAGTGTTTAACTAAATGACCTTTAAGGTCTTTGAGGGATCTCACACAGAGGATTCTAAGTAATTTCATGCCACTGAAATAGATGGCAGTGAATATTAGACCTTGCCACAGCATTAAATGCACCCTTGAAACAGAGTGAGGCAGGCAGGGAAATACAATAGAACACTAAGGACTCAAGCTCTCACTACTTCCTTATAAACAGCTGGTTCCTCAACCTCACCCACATACCCCCTTTGACTCCCTTGACTAGGTTCATCTCTCTGATCTCCTAAGAAAGGCCACTTTGAACACATCCTTCCTTTGCTCTTTGCCCAGCAATCCCATGATCTGTGTCTGATGTCCTTTTGGCCAGTTAGTTCTTCCAAAGGTGCACAGAACTCTCTGTAAGTTACAGGTCATGGCCCTCATTGTTCCTTTCAAATAGAACAGAATACCCACTGTTTTCCTCCACACCCTGGCAGTGCTCTCTTTCCTTTCCAAAATAGATCATGATTCAACAATCTAGTATGCCAGTCAATTTTTATGTTTTCGGCAAGGGTTATAAATATATCTGTGATGACAGAGGGATTTTTCTTAGAAAATCCATTTCTGTGTTCAAGCTTAATCCCACAGGTTCTGTATTGGCCTCCCACTATTTAATATTTTTCTCTAATTCTTATTCCCACCATATGTAGAAAATAACCTTTCTAGACTAGAGATGAAGGTGGGAAAGGAAAGCGGATGGGGCTTTTGGTTAGTTTTTCTTGTTGTTTCAGAACATGGGAATAAAAAGGCAACAACATATACTCTTCCAGTGCCTCAGTTTCCCATTGGCAAAATGAGTTTAATGGTATTAATCATCTACCTCAAAAATTTGCTGGAAAGATAGATTAGGTAATTACTAAACCTTTTGATCTTGTCCAATATACATTAAGTTGTCAACTAATGATTTAGAAGTCTATCTCCCAGTCTTTCAGAACCCCAGACTGGGATTCACCTACAGCCAAAAAGCTGTATTTAGTGAGGTTTTGGTCATTTTCTTCAAAATTAAACTAAGAGTTGGCTTTAAAAGCCTAGGTTATAACCACATGTGAACATAAAGGGGATGTCATAAATTTGTCTTGAAAAAAGATTCATCTCTGGATTCTCAAGGCTTAGATTAAAAGATATTCAGGAAACCTTTCAAAATCAGGGAGCTCACTACAATGATTCAAAAAATATGAAAGGTTATAAAAATTGACTTAGAAATAACAGAAACATAGCAATATATCCTGGGTTTTGGCATCGCAAAAGGTACATTGATATCCTTTTCCTCTTAGAGTATATCTTAAGGCAGGTTTCAGCTAAAAAGATTTTTTGAAGACTTATGAGTATTCCCCTTTTCATGTGGACAAGAAGACTTTGTGTACATGAAGCCAAGGGGCAGTTCTGGGTTTACTTCTTGAAAAAACAAAAACAAAACAAAACAAAAAACACAACACTTGACTCTAGGTTTATGCTACAAGGCACATTAGGGTTGGCTGTGGGCAGCAGAGTGGTAAAGGGAAGGAAGAAAAGGGACTTTGTAACATTTGGCTGTTTATGAGATAGAATCAAAGTACATAACCCTTCTTAGATTTAGTTTATTGATCTGCAAATGGAAACCATATTACCTCTGCTACTTCAAAAGGTTTAGCTTTTCTGACCCAATTTTCATAACTTCATGTTCCTCTACTGTAGTTTTGTTTCTATGTTGTTCTTCCTTCTTTCCTAAATGCTTTTCAGAATCCAGATGCCTGAGAGGACAAACTCTGCATAGCTATGTTGGTTCCTACAGCTGCCTGAGGTCAGATTTTCAGAATTATATTTGAAAGCATGCTATCATTACTTCCTTGGCCATTTCTCATTTTAGAAGCTCTGGTCATAGAAGCGTGTCTCTTCTTTACATGAGTCTATATTAACTGGCTCATTGTAAGTCCTCTAGAACTTTGGAATAAATAGTGAATGAAGTCTGATTTCCTAAAGTACTCAACTATAACCCAAATTCCACTCCTGGGCTGTTAAATCTCCCAGAAGTTTATTACATCCACTCTCTCCCCAGATCCCCATCTCTTTTGCTTCACAAGAAGGGCAGAGGTTTCTCTGGTTAGCTTATTCCGTCTTAAAATCAATGAAAGTGGAGGCAAGGGAGTCAAACATTTATTAGATGGTCTTTCTTTTTTTCCATGAATGATATGCCCATTATTTAAATCTCTCCTTCATTACTCAACCCCCTAGAACAGGGCTACCTACACCACCTACCCTATCTTAAAAATTACCTCGAAAGATTATTCAAAATAGATAACCAAGGCCTTTCCCAAACATATTGAATCTGAATCTCCAGGGATTTAAACTTGGAATCTGCATTTTTTAAAAGTTTCCCTAAGTGTCTCTGGACATGACCAGGTTCAGGAAACACTATGCTAGAAAATTATCCTTTGAGCCTGAATAGAAAGCTCTCTTAGGGGTGTTTGTTTGTTTGTTTGTTTGTTTGTTTTAAATAAAGAAACAATACAGTAGCCCTCTTGAGGTGAGCAAGTCAGATTCTCCCAAAGATTTTTCTTTGAATCAATTTGTGCCTTTGATTTTTGTTTTTGTTTTTTGTTCATTCGTTTGTTTGTTTGTTTGTTCTAGTCAGAAAATGAGGGCTAGATTCATTTTCTAGGACTGTTCTGATAAGTACCGTAGACTTAGTGGTTTAAATAAGAGAAATTTATTGTCTCACGATTCTGGAAGACAAGGGTCCAAGGGTCCATGCAGGACCATGTCCCCTCTGAAGGTTCTCTGGAGGGATCTACTCCAGGCCTCGATCCTAGCTACTGGAGGTTCCTGGGTGTGTGACGGCCAAATTCCAGGTTTTGCATGGCATTGTCCCTGTGTATGTGCACTTCTGTCCAGATGGCATACACTATAAAAGGCAAGAGTGGACAGAGCTCTTTCATATGTTTGCATGTTTCTTGTTACCTTTTTATTTTTTATTTTTTTAAGATTTTATTTTTATTTATTTGACAGAGAGAGATCACAAGTAGGCAGAGAGTCAGGCAGAGAGAGAGGGGGAAGCAGGCTCCCCGCTGAGCAGAGAGCCTGATGCGGGGCTCCATCCCAGGACCCTGAGATTGTGACCTGAGCAGAAGGCAGAGGCTTAACCCACTGAGCCACCTAGGCACCCCATCTTGTTACCTTTTTAGCTGCTGGAATACAAACTGGAAAGAGATTCCTGGTCCTAAGGCACAGAAAGAGCAAGATGCCTCTCTCAGGAAATCAAAGGTCATGGAGGGAAGAGAGTTTCTGTCGACAAGACATAACAGGCGGAACGTCAAGAGACCTCCTGACTGATACATGAAAAATTTACAATATAATTGACAGGAAATTATAGCTTGAGCTGAAGTGACAAGTCGTTAAATGAATATCAGAGAAAATAAACCGAAAATGATAATCCTCGGAGACAAATAACCCAGTAGACACTACCAAGAAACTGCTAACAAATGTGTATGTGGAAAAGAAAAGGAGCTTCAAAAGATCATTTGTGGTGACAAACAGTGACAAATGGGGAAGTACCACCTCAGCTAGAAAAAAAGAGGGCATTGCAATCCAGGGTGTTAGCAAATGGAGACACAAGACAATGCATTGATAAAACCTGTCTAGAAACAATTCAAGTTTCTAGAAACATGGACCAAATTGGGGCACACCTACAGAAACACTAGAGTTTTCAATTGACTGGATTCAATCTAGTTTTTTGTTTGTTTGTTTGTTTGTTTGTTTTTTGGTGTAGGAATTTCTTTTTTTTTCTTTTTTAAATTTTTTTATTTTTCAGTGTAACAGTATTCATTATTTTCGCACCACACCCAGTGCTCCATGCAATCCGTGCCCTCTCCAATACCCACCACCTGGAACCCCCAACCTCCCACCCCCAGCCCCTTCAAAACCCTCAGATTATTTTTCAGAGTGGGAATGCAAGTTGGTGCAGCCACTTTGGAGAACAGTGTGGAGATTCCTCAAGAAATTAAAAATAGAGCTTCCGTATGACCCTGCAATTGCACTACTGGGTATTTACCCCAAAGATAGAGATGTAGTGAAAAGAAGGGCCATCTGTACCCCAATGTTTATAGCAGCAATGGCCACGGTTGCCAAACTGTGGAAAGAACCAAGATGCCCTTCAACGGACAAATGGATAAGGAAGATGTGGTCCATATACACTATGGAGTATTATGCCTCCATCAGAAAGGATGAATACCCAACTTTTGTAGCAACATGGACAGGACTAGAAGAGATTATGCTGAGTGAAATAAGTAAAGCAGAGAAAGTCAATTATCAATCTAGTAACTTTGAAAAAATTAACAAAGTATTTTAATTTAAAATACTGACCTTACACGACCTTATGTACAACAGAAGGCCTTCCTCCTTTTTTTTTTTTTCTAGTAGTAAATGTACTTTTAAAAACAGTCTAAAAACTCAATCCTGTGTAATTGATGAAAATTGGAGTGGATTCTATTCTGAGAATTTTTTTTTAAAAGCATCAAATTCTAATGTCCTGAACCGTTAATCTATCTTGTCTTTTTCTGGCGTGCAAACAAGTAACATTTTAACACTCCAAAATGCAAATTCTGATCATGCTACCTTTGTGAAACACAGCTGAGAACTAAAAAAAATAAAAATAGGAGCCCTTCAGAAATTCAAAAGATATCACAAAATTTGTTTCCTTAAAGCTCATGTAGTTCCCTCTTGGGGATATGCTCTGTTCTCCTTCTGAAAGGGTTTGCACATGCTCTGCACATAGCTACAGCATGTATGATTATCTGGTGTCCTGACTAGTATTAGTGGAAAAGCGAGTGATTGAAAGGATACAGTATATCAGCTCATGGTGACACATTTGATAGCTGTAGGACGTGACAGCTGACAGCAAATGAGAAATCATAGAAAGGATAAAAATGAAACCTGAGAACAAAAACAACAATGATCTTAAGTTGTTTAATAAAGGGAAATGGCTCTCTGCATCTCAATTATTCCAACAGCATCACTGAATTATAGCATGCTATCATAACAGATGATTATAATGATGACCCTGAGCCATCAAGAAAAAAAATAAATTTGGTTCCAGATGCATCATTTAAGGTGGAAGGGAAATGTGCAATAAAATTTTAGAAAGATCTTTAGCCAAATGATTTTTTTTAAGTTTTAGTGCTGAAAGTAATAAACCCTTACTATTCAAAAAATTCAGCTCTTAGAAATGACTCATTCTTTGTCATATTCATGAAATACCATATTTCTGCAGCCCGGATCTATCTTGTAAGTTCTAGATCCAGATTCGTAAAAGTTTGCTAAGCATCTCTGCTTACATGTCATTCTGGTTCTTCCTATTACACATCTGAACTCAAATTATGACATCCCGCCTCAAAGCTTGTCCTACTATCAATTGAATGCCACCATCAATGCTGTAATACAAGTCAGAACTTTCATACCTACCTCTATCATTAATCCGTGATTATTCCTTTTGTCTCTCCCTTACACTTAGTCAACCCAAGTTTTCCATCTTCACTTAGAAGCCTCTTGTATATCTAAGTTCCTAATCCCCACCTCAGTCCCATTGCCTGAGCTTGCACTATTTCCAGTATGTCTTTCTCATAATCACCCAATGTTAATGTCACACTAGCTCACTTGCCATTTGCCATTCCCTCTTTTTCTTTCATGACTTTCCTCCTGCCCAGTCAGAATGAATCAATGCCCTCTTGTTTAGGCAACTCGTCTTGCATGTGTGTATTTATTTATGTGTCAGTCTTTTTTACAAGACAATAAGATACTTGATCCTAGGCAATACTTCTTAGGCACTTAGTGAATATTTCTTGAAATATTTATTGAGCAACTAATATGAGCCAGGTAGTCTGCTAGCACTGGAGGAACAGCAGTGAATAAGATTGATACCAAGATTTCTAAAATGTACAATATATAGAATCATCACATTTACAAAGTGCCCAATTATTATAGTGCTTTCATATTTATTATACATTTTTAATGAGCACAGTGTGTGAATAATTAACTAAATTTTAAATACCTTACTTCATACATATCTTCAGAGAATATAGGTTTTCATTGGATCATCTCATATGTTCCTCACAACAGCTTTCTGACATTCATCTTTACTATCCTTGCAGTGATAAAGAAGCCAAGTGTCATGGAGGCTTTAGAATTCATTCACGTTTACCTCCATAAGATGGACAGATACAAAAGCAGACATAGTTTTCTGACTTAGTCTGGTATTCTTTCCACTGTTCTTTCTTCTCTGTCCAAATGCTCATTCATCAAAACATAGTTTGATCCAATATGAAAATCTTAATGCAAAGGAATGCAAATGTTTAATGACCAACAAACTGCTTTTGATTTTCTTGAACTATGGCTAAGTATTGACTCTTCCATCTACAAAAAGGAAATTATTAGTAGACATACTGATAAGAATCAGATGGTCCATTCAAAGGGTTAACTGAAGAAAGCTCAATGAATTGACTATTTACAGAGAAAAAAAAGAAGGTCAAGGTGATCACCGAGAGATGATGCAGCAGCATCTGGGTATTAACCACAGGAGGAAGATGTCATGAACTGAGTTCTGAAGGAACAGGAAAGGGAACGATATTACTGGTACTCAAAAAAAAAAAAAAGGTAGCAAAAGAAGAGGAAAAGCCTCAGAGGTGATGTGGTTATACGTAAAGGAATGTAATTATTACAAAAACTACAGCCCAGCAGGGGAAAGTAGAGGAAGAAATATTAGTAGCCTTTCTCCGTCCCTTTCCCAATTTCTTGCCAATACCTTTCATTAGCGGAACCCAATTAAAAGTAGAGAAAATCAGAGCCCAAATGATGCCATTCTTGAGGTCAGATTTTTGGGGAAGAGTACAGGGAAAGGAAGGGCAAAACAGGGACCTGAAAAAAGTGAAGAATGATCAGCACAGAAAGCCCTCTACATGCTGAAGAAAGGAAGTATGTCATTTTCCTATTAATTATTGGGGTTCTTGTGGTAATAGGATAAGGGTAATGTTATTCAGTGGCTTTTGATTGAAATTAATTATGTTAAGTAACTCTTGGCTTGATGAGGCCACATTTAAGGTCATGGAACTTAGAACATGCCAAACCTGTCTCCTCCATAAAATGGCACTGTGAATAAGCAAGGTACTTAATTTCTCTGAACCTCAGCTTCAGAAGGGAAGTAATAATGTCCACCTCATAGCACAGTCTGAAGAATTAAATGAGCTAATGGAGGTAAAGTGAAGTATCTGACACAAATGGTAAGAGTTCAATACACATTCATGTTATTAAAGTCATGGTAGAAAGAGTGAAGGATACCCAGAGTGCCATTCCCTGACAGAGAATTTATATCATGTTCATAAAATCTGTGGAAAATGTAAACAATGTAAGTATTGTGATGACCTTATTTTTATGAATATTTGATTCACCAGATCGTAAGTTTTTAGCCATTTCTGTAGCCATGCCTTTGCAAAGGTGATGAAACCTGTGGAAAATAGCATACTCAGAATAAAGTTTTTACACGCATAAATAAAATTCATAGGATTATAAGCAAAAACAATTATGGAAGCATTTGCATATTTATATATAAACCAGTCATAGAAATAGTTAAAGAAAAAAATTATATTGTAATGTGTGTTCTCATTTAGTAGTACATTATAAGACAAAATCTAATAATAACTCTAACAACTAACATAATTTTGAAATAATAACAAAGGTAACATTTCTAGATATCAACAGTAGCTAATTTGATAAGAAAATATTTGTGATCTCTAAAGGTGACACAAATCACAGATACTGCTAACACTGCTGGAATTTGCTGCTTTACATTTGCAACTAAGAGAATTAGTGTTCATTAGTAAGAGATGGTAGAAAAAAAACAGATTTCTTTTCCCTGCACAAATTCAAGGTCACATTAATTTTTATCCACACTGTTTGGGGTCCAAGGAACTCCTGACCTAAAGCCTAACACAATGGTTGGTAAGTAGTATACATTCGATAAGTAGTCACTGTAACAAAAGTACCATATTTACAGACACTAAGTATTAGAATATTTCGCAGACAGTGACTTACTGTTAGTGAGCCAATAAGATTGGACTCATGCAGGCAAGATTTCAATAGATCTCACCTGTAGGTCCCACCAAGCGTAGAAATGAAATGTCTCACATGTAGAAAAGAACCAGCTCCTTGAGTTATCCTGTAATCACAAAGCTTTATGGGAAGACATGAAGAAAAACTACAGAGTGTGTTAAGAAACAGACCTTTTAAACTTGACAATAAAAGAAAAAGCACACCAGGAGTAACAATATTTGCATACACAAAATTTCTTTTCTGAAGAAGAAAAAACTTCTCCCAAGTCAGTAAGTGATTCCAATCAACTTGGTAACCAGTCTGGGAGCACATACTCGTTCTTTTGAAGAAGCAAAGCATTAGGACTCTTATTACCTATCAAATTATCATTTAAAAAATGATAGGAACGTTGTAAGGATACAGGAATTTTACTTGTGAACATGTAACTTGGAGCAACCAATCATCTGGAGAAGAATTCAACACTAGGCATCAAAACCCTACCCATGGGGGTGCCTGGGTGGTTCAGTTGGTTGAGCAACTGCCTTCGGCTCAGATCATGATCCTGGAGTCTGGAGATCGAGCCCTACATCAGGCTCCTAGCTCTGTGGGGAGTCTACTTCTTCCTCTAACCTTCTCCCCTCTTGTGCTCTCTCTCACTCACTCTCTCTCTTAAATAGATAAATAAAATCTTAAAAAAAAAAAAAAAAAACAGGGGCACCTGGGTGGCTCAGTGGGTTAAAGCCTCTGCCTTCGGCTCAGGTCATGATCTCAGGGTTCTGGGATCGAGCCCCGCATTGGGCTCTCTGCTCGGTGGAGAGCCTGCTTCCTCCTCTCTCTCTCTCTCTCTCTCTGCCTGCCTCTCTGCCTACATGTGATCTCTGTCTGTCAAATAAATAAATAAAATCTTTAAAAAATAAAAAAACCTTACCCACTATTGAAGAGCTTTATGCTTTATGAACATTATTAATTTAATAGTTACAATGACCTGAGGAAGCAGATATGAGTATTCCCCTTTTATAAATGTAAACTCGGTCGATCTGTGAGTTCAGTCATTTATCAAAGCCCCAGAGCCAGTGGAAAGCAGAAACAGGATTCCAATCCACATCTCTCTAGCACCAAAACCTATACTTTGTCCACAGTATCACACTTCCCAACTTTTGGTTAAGTAATTAGATCTTTGCTAATTTAACCTAAAGGTTACATGCACCAAGACAATTATTGCAACATTATGAATAATACTAAAGACAATCTCAAAGCTCAACAATAGAGGAAAAGTTAAGGAAGTTATGAATTACTTCTCTAATTAGTCTGCATCTGTTTAATGTTCTGTTGCAAAGTACTGATGATAACATGGAGTAATATCTATAGCAACTTAAGGAAGAAATGAGAGTAGAAAATAGTGTGATCATAACCACAAAAAGTTTAAAAAATAATTACGCATAGGAAATAACATAAAATGTCAAATGTCAGTGGTTTACTCTGAGTGGTAAACTTTGAGTAAATTTTTTCTTTCTTCTTTCTACTTCACTGGATTTCCACATTTTCCACAGTGGGGATTCCTAACATTTGTGATAGAGGAAATATACATTTATTTAAAAAAATACATTTATATTTTAAAAATATATATACATTTATTTAAAAAAATGAAAGCAGAATCATATTGTAACATACAGATGTATCAAACCAATACCTGTATTCCTCAAACTTATACAATATTATATGTCAATTATATCTCAATACACACCAAAAATTAAAAATCTGAAAAGAGGAGTTAGATGAGATAATTAATATATTTAAATTACATAAGAGATTAAATCTTGCAATACTAAATCATGATCTTGTTCCACCAAATTTAGCACTCTCTTACCAGTGACTTATTAGTGTGTTGTTGGAAGCATAGTCACCTACTTTGATACTGACCTCAAGAGACTAGAAATCATGGCCATCAAGGAAACATGGTAAAGACATAGGGTTGAAAATTCTAAGTTTGTCCCTGGACTCTACAACTTATTAATTAGTTTTGTGATTTGGGGCAAAGTCCTGAAATTCTCTGAACCTTATCTACAAAAGATTATTATCATTAAATTGTTATTAAGATGGTTACAAAGATTATATTGGATGCTATGTGTACTGCTTTCCCTGACATTAAGCCATGTATGACAGAGTGGAAATCATCATCCCATACAGATATTTACCTCAATGTATTTAATTATACCACCTATTTCTTTTAAAAAAGGGGGGGCAACTGGCAGAAGAAATAAATACAGTACAATTAATTATATAGAAATAAAACTTTGGGATAGAAAGATGGTCAAAGGAGAAAAGCAAACATTCCAATCAGAGGGTCAATACAATTTCTGTGACCAAGCATAAAGTCTGGCTCTAAGTTTCCAGCAGTCAATGCAAAGCTAGTCACATAACTTTAATGATCAGATAGAAGGAAACAGACTAGTGCCTCAAGGGTCACCAAGGCTTTGCTAGAAACAAACTCTGAACACTTTCTTTTTTTGTTTCCCTCTGTGGGATATTATGTACAAGAATTGAATGATATAACTGGCAACACTCACAAATAATCTTTTACAGCAAATGGAAAGGTAGATTCCACATAGCTATTTTTTATAGTGACTTTTGCAAAAAGTCACGAATTTAACATAGATCCCTAAGTCAGCAAAGGCAATTCCACAAGGGCTCAGATGACAGCCACCAAGACTCTGGGTTTCCAGGCACTCTCTTTTTCTCCCTTTTCCCTCTCTCTTCCCTCCTGCCCTCCTTCCACTCTTTAAACTTATTTGGAAGCAACCACTAAAAAGTAGCTAAGAATGTGGACTTTGGGATCTTTTTCCTTGGTTTAAATTCTCATTCCCATATGTACTAGTGATTGGTTCTGTGCATTTTACTTAACCATTCTCCTCCATAAAATAGGGTTAATCATAATAATTAGAGAAAGCCCACAAAGTGCTTAAAATAATGCAAAACACATAGTAGCTAACCCATAAATGTTAGTAGATACCACCACTAATAATATCAATAATTATCTCATTCATTTGGCAATCCTTCTTGAATACCTGTTATATATTAGGTAATGTACAAGGTGTTGACTATTCAAAAATAAATTGTTCCCTGATCTCAAGAACCTCACATACAATGATAGAGACAGGTATCTAAACCGATAATTCCAAAGCAAGTTTATATTGCAGGTGACCATAAAAGAAACACCAAACTCAGTTTGGTAGAGAAGAGTGGGAGTCAAGGAAGCTCTCTGGAGGAAAGCGGCAAATGTAGTGAGAGCAAACACTTGCATGATGTCTTACCCTGCACCATGTGCTGTTCCAGGGACTTGCATATCTTAACTCATTTAATCCTCCCAATAATCCTGTGGTGTGTGTTTATCCTCATTTTACAAATAGGGAAACTGAGACATGGAGAAATTCAACAACTTGTCCAAGGGCATAAAGCTAGGAAGGGACAGAGAAGAGTGGCTGTGTCCTTCATCACTGTAATTGTGTCTATGGTGTCTTAAACTCTAAAGGACTTGTGACAGTTACCCAGCTAGTGTGAGGCATGTCTCTGCAAACAACAAGAATGATGTGAGTGCAAGACACAGATGTAGGGAACAGCATGGTGTGGGGGAAGAAGGCACCATTTCTCAGCAGCAGGTATATCAGGAATGCAGCAGGAGGAAGTGAGTAAAGTGGAGGTGCGGGGTGTGGGGGAGCATGAAAAGTCTTGTATGCCATGCTAATGAACCTGAACTTTAACCTGCTGGACCTGAAAGTGACTATACATGAGTTTGAAACATGCCACCTGAGCAAGAATTTTGCTCTGTATGACATTGAGTAAGTTACTAAATATCTTTAAGTTTCGATTTCATTAGGGGAAAATGGGACTAGTAAAATTCACATTACAGGGCAAGCAATGATATATGCATTCGTGTAAAATGCATGGTATTTAGTAGACGTTCAACAAAATGGTCATTATCCTTTTAAAATACATTATGGGGAGCCTGAAGGAAGAAAGACATCCCCATGGTGCAGCTAGGGCCAAATGAAGGACGAGGACCTGCACCCTACAGAAGCTAGGGCCTACAGAAGCTAGGGCCTACACTGAGCAGGTGCTGCAGTCTAAAAGTTTGTGTCCCTCCAAAACCCAGATGTTAAGCTCCTGACCACACCCCAAAGTGATGGTATTTATAGATAGATACTTTAGGAAGTGATTAGCTCATGAACGGGCTTCATGCTCTTATAGAGAGACACCGGTAAGCTCCCTTGCTCCTTCCATGTGAGAAAACACCCAGAAATCCACAGCCACGAAGGGAATACTCACCCCAGCAATCTGCCAGCCTGGTTGTGCTCTTCCAGCCTCCCAGAACATTAAAAAATAAATTTCTGTTATTTATAAGCTGCTAAACCTGAATGGACTACAACAGCAGGTAAAAATCTCATGAAGCTAAAAACTTACCCTTGACATTCTTTTAGGAAGTTGCTGACATATCCTTTCTCAGCCAGTACAACATTCAAGCATTGAAATACATTACCATTGCTCCCATTGATGAAGGAGATGTATCTGTGCTGTCTACTTGTCCATGTGTCATCTCTCTTTCTTCCTGTCTCTCCCTGCTGAATGAGGACAGCCAAATTCACATAATTTAAATGAACATATAATTCAAGTCCTTCTTAAATAGGCAAAAGGAGAAAAAAAAAAACACATCGTCGTATTATTTTCCTATTAAGGGGGGAGGGGGATCTCTCAAGTAGACAATCTATCATTAACGGAGTCAAAATAAAGGCTCCCTCTAAATACTTTATATTTTAAGTGAACTATCACAAAAATTACTTTATTTGCTGTCTCCGAAGTCCCTGGGATTCATGCCTTGTGCAGAGGCAAGAACAGACAAAGAAAAGGAGAATGGCTTGTTGAAAGAAGCAGAGCTGGTCATTTCAGAATGAAAACCAGGAGTTCTGCTCCGGGACTCAGGCTTGCACCTCCCCTACACGCAATGGTGCCTCTTCTCTGTTTCATGTTGGAAAGAGGCCCTGGTACAGCGACACCAGGCACCTCACCAAACACTGTGGGTAGTATTGACAGGTATGAGTCATGAAGGCGCCAGAGCTAATAAAGCAGGGAAGAAAAGGGAAAGAAACATGGATATACAGGGACTCGATAGACTAAGATTTACCCCAGAACAAAAGCCTTCATTGGGAAGAAATAAAAGGACTCTAAATTTAAGAACCCACCCCACTGAATAGCTAGAAACCACCACCACACTATTTCTCATAATGAAACTGGACCGAGGAAAGCAACAGAGACCAGATTTATATAACCAGAGCGCATCACAAAGAAGGCCGTGACCAGTGGAAGCCAGAGGGTTGGATGACGGGGAAACAGGCAATATTCCCCCTACCCCTTTCTGTCCCAGAAAGTCCTAAAAGCAGATAGGCTCTTTGAAACATTTTTACGTCTCCAAAGCTGATCAGATCCTCCCGCTGAGAAAGGAGATGAAGAGATACACTTTTAAAAGGTTATTTCAGGAAGAAACCATTTTTTGAAATGTTCCTTATATAATATTTACAATGAGGCTGATTGTTGACAAGTGGAGTTTGGGAAATGCTTCAAGTTTGGCCTGGATTACAAGACATACAAAGTCGTCTCCAGAGAGAGAGAAAAAAGGAGTAATGATGTGTACTGAAGGAGCGTTTTCAGCTGTGCTTCTGTCCTCCCAGGCGGGCTCAGTGTCGTCCTCTGCTGGCCCAGCGTCCTGCTACCAGCACGATACAGGGCAGAAAGGGGATTGAAAGCCAGGTCTAAGTCCTTCAAGTATTTTTGCCACAGAACACTGAAAAACAAACAAGTGATGTCACAGAGAAGAAGAGAGCTTATATAAGAAGCCAGGGCAACAAATGCGTCAGAAGAACAAAAATTAGATACATAAACCCTCTTCTGTGAAAACAGAACAAGATTGGAATAATATAGAGAGAAAACAAGGCATCTGTCCTGTGGGCAAATTTTTCCTTTTCTGATTATATAAAATACAAGTTGGGTTTTTCGACTCAAAATTTTTAATCTGAGTCCTGGTTCCCAAAGAATAACCCATTTCCATTAGTTGGTTTTAGTGTGGCAACACACCACACTGCCATTTTCATTGCTTACAAAAACATTTCTTTCTCTTTCACTTCACATGTTGGTTCCTGTGGGTCAGCTACTGTAGCTCAGAGTCATATGTCTTCTGATCCCATTACCCACGTAAACAAACAGTCTCTTATCAGGACATATATTTATAAAATCCAAAGATCATTATCAGTCCTATGCATGTGCATAAGTCCATCCAATATTTATTCAGAAACCTTAGAATCAAATCCCCAAACTTTGCCTTGACATGTAAATTCCAGACTTCTTCATGGTCCTTCATCTCCACCACCCCTCCGAACAGTATTCTCCAGACACACTAGCTTACTTTCTTTCAATTTCTTGAATATGCCATGTTCTTTCCAACCACAGGACCTTTGCACAGACCTCTGCAGATGCTGGAAATGTCCTTGCCTCTACCTTCTATGAATGAATCTTGGTTATCATTTAGACCTGAGTTTAATTGATACGTCCTCAGAAAAGTCTGCTTTTTCTGAGTCCATGAAAATGAGGACCCCTTGTAATTATCTCTGAAAGTTCCAATTCTTTTTCTGCAGTACCTTTCTCACAATTTGTAATGATATATTTCATGATCATTTCATTTCTGACTATATACTTTACTGCATTGGAAGCTAGGTGAGGGCAGAAATAACCCTTATCTTTTGAACACATGCACTGCTTCTTTTCCAATATCTAGTAATTAACAATGTACAGTACATACTGAAATATATGTGTAATGAGCTGAGTTGTGACTAAGAGTATGTTTACAGAATTCTTTATATGGATACCAATACTTACCAAGAATCTACTATGTACTAGCTGCTAGGAATATAGCTGTGACTAAGCCAGACCTAATCCCTGCCCTCATGGATCTTACAGCCTATATTCTACTGTCACATTTTCTATGGGGAATTGTTCAAAGTCTTTTGAAAACGGAAGGATTGCATTTATGTACCTAACATCCCCCTTGAAAAGGATAACAATTCATGGCAAAAACACCAAGCCAAAGGAGAAATTCTGCCTTCATTCAAGCTACCTTTTCATTCCCTCACTCTTCCTACACCAGCAAATCAAAAAGGAACAGGTCATTGACTTTGATCTCAAATTTCTTTTGTTCATTTGTGTCAGAACTGTAATGTTATTTAACCTTTGTTTTTTGTGCTTAATGGATATGAGTGCTCTGATAAATGCAGTGCAGCAGTCAATAACACACCAAAGCCTGCCCATAATTGGCTAACTTGGGAAATAAAGGGCCCTCCTTACTAAGTCTTAAATAATATACTCTGGGTAAGTCTGAACATCATTTTATCACTGATTATAGGAATTTAGACATTCAACTTCCAGTACTGTTAATGAGAGCTGCAACCCAGCTGCCCATAACCTATTTTAAAAATATACTAAGATCCATACTGAATTCTTTACTCCCTTCCCTTCAATTTTTTACCTGGTTCTTTCAGGTAAAAACAGTGTTAGTAAACAACTTCAAATCCTTTTTAGCCTGGCACAATTAAAATAAATTTAACCTTGTAAAGCCACATTCACTTCATGTTTGTAGACAAAGGTATACCAGTTAACCACATAAAAACTATAAACATTATAATTAAATTATAGAAAAAAAAATAGTACCTCAATTAGTCTCTATGTCAGACAATTTGCAATTACTTTTCATTCCCAAACATGATCTCAGAGTATGAAATCTGTTGGTTGGACTTTGCCAATAATTAGCCGGGAACATTTGACAAATTTTCAAGTAACTCCATATATAGTAGCATTGTGAGCTAATCATCTAATGGTAAAAGCTTTGATACTTCACTCGTCTCTAAAAGGCCACAGCATAGTAATAGAGAATCACTTTGCAGTAAGGCAATCAGTCTGAGAATGCATATGCTGGCTATCAGTTTCATGTGTTACCTAAAGAAGAATTTCCTGGAAATGTTTTCAATGTATAAAGATTATAAGACACATCATTCATCAAGTAGAACATACCAAAGTGTGCCTTCTCAGTCAATTCTTGAAGATATAATGTACAAAAAGAAAATATTCCATTCAAATCCACAAAGTCCACTGCCCCATTTTAATGCTTTCAATGACTGATCCAAACCAATTTCAGCTGGCATCGTGCAGATAACCTATACAACAAAGGAGCAAAGAAGGCTTCTTGAAGCAGAAAAAAATGGAATTCTCAACCTGGGCCTGGAAAATCAGGACCCTTGAGTTCTAACAGACAACAATAGACCAGACTGGCTGGCTTTGGGTATGTCAATGTCAGATGTCCATGACATATGTCTGTTCATATGTCTATGGCTATACCTACATCTATATGTATATCTACCTATGTCATCTGTATCTATTCACATATATGTACATCTATTCAAACTGCTCTGTGTCAGATACCAATGCTAGTGATAGTAACAAACATTGAGGAACTCAGTCGAATAGAACAGAGAATGCCATCCAATAATTAGCAACATGAACTTAAGAAGTTTCATTCATTGAGCATGACAGACACACTGGGTGAGGCCAATGAGCTCTTCAAACGCCCCAGAAAATATTTGGGTCTTGAATTTAAAAATCAAATTTCTGGCTCTAAACTGTGAAATCAAAACTGCCAGGTCAAAATCACAAGGATTTAATTAGATGTCTATAAACATATTATGTCAACTTCATTCCCGGTGATATTCAGAATTCATAAACATTTCATTATACTTGAAAACAATTTTTAGGTTAGATTTTCTTGAGTATGCACGATGACTGCTGAGAAATCATAGCTGACTTCAAAGTAAATGAGTTATATGAAACCAAATAACTTTGAAGCTCATTTTAAAAATCCCACAAAAATTTATACTAGCCAAATATACTATTTTAAATGTAGGATTTGGGTGTATTTTGATTTGTTGATACGATGTGGGGTAGGATCTCCAAAAGAAACAGTCCCGAATTAGCCTAGGGAAGTCTCAGCATCACCTTCATGACATAGGAGCAAATGAAGGCTATAAGCAAAAAGGGATATAAACAGAAGGGGCTACTTTGGGGATGTGAAGTTTAAAATAGGATTAATAGTTTATTCAGCAAAGGGAGAGAAAATACATACATCTGAAAAAATACAATCATACATTTTGAGGCATTGGTAAAATGATCATCAGGGCTAGGAGATCAGGTATACATGGTAGAAGATAGGAAGAGGGCCTGAAGAAATATTAAGGCTGAACCAAGAGCAACTCAGAAGAAAAGGAACTGTGAAGGTTTTTAAACAAGAAAAGTACATGATCAGATGCACTTTTTCTGCACAATATCCCCAACAGCAACGTGGACACACACGTGGTGGGGATGTCCATGCAGAGCCCATGGCAATATGAGACAGATGAAAGGGGATGAGAACCAAAGCTCTGGCTGGGAATGTCCAAATTCAAGAGACATTTCAGCTTAAAGATAAAAACAGTTCCTTATTCGGCACTAAGCGTTTGAGAGCAATTCTGAGAAAGAAGTGTTGAGTGGGATCATTTTCTCTGAGGTACAAGTTATTGTATAAAGTGGGTAAGTCCAATCCATCACAACCATTCATGTATCCTTTCTCTTTTAAAAACTTGGTGTGATTCTCTTTTATTGAATCCAGCAAAAATATGAGTGCCTTCTATGTAAGCGACATGATTACTTGCTAGGATTGGAGAGGTAAACAGGTGCTATCATATGAGTTTGGGACATAGCTATGGCTTCTTGACTATCCTTTTGCCTGTTCTTTACACTTGGATTGGTTTTGGGGTTTTGTTTGTTTGTTTGTTTTTTGTCTTCAGCCAGTTTACCCGCCATCCCCAAACAATGCCCTTATTGGGAACCAGGTTACTACTTCACTACTCATTTCATGTTCTTAACTACAAGCCCCTAGTTATGCATGCCTGCCTTGGGCCAGTCAGTATCAAGGCAGCTTACCTGACCTATAACACATCAAGGGCCTTCACCCAGCACTACTCTCAGACTGGCTTTCCCTTCTAACCTTCTATTGCCTGCATTTGTCTGCTAAATTTGCAGTTCTACACTTTTTTTTTATTATTCTTAAGGTCTAATATTTTAAAGCCTATTATAAATTGACCCAATTCTATTGTTTATAACCTAATAATATCTTAACATATTTAATAAGATCATGACAATCCCTGCAATTCATTACTCCTTCTACTCCTAGAGACAATGATAATAAAGGAAAGGAAATGTGATTTATATATCATCAGGTAACCAAGAAACCTGCTTATCCTAAGAGAGGTGGTAAAGAAAGATTTTATTATTGCCTTTTAAAAAATATAGTGACTGGGCCAGAGAAAGGTCAACTGGTCATGGTTACCTATTATTCAGTCTTCATGCCAATATAAAATTCATGCTATAAATCTATTTTCATACCCTCCTCACAAACTTTTTGGGTCTTTTTCTTAAGAACCCCTTACCTCGGGTGCCTGAGTGGCCCAGTGGGTTAAGCCTCTGCCTTTGGCTCAGGTCATGATCTCAGGGTCCTGGGATCAAGCCCCATGTCAGTCTCTCTGCTCAGCAAGGAGCCTGCTTCCCTCTCTCTCTCTCTCTCTCTGCCTGCCTCTCTGCCTACTTGTGATCTCTGTCTATCAAATAAATAAATAAACTCTTAAAAAAAAATATAAAGAATCCCTTACCTCAACAGGAACTAGCACAATTCTTATAAAGATATTTATCTTATAAATTGATGTTTGCCTCTGTGCATCAGATATTTATTTTTTGTTTTACTTAAATTGGCTTAAGTTGCATGCCCTAAAGATCATTGTTCTGGCAGTCTCCATCACTCTAGAGGGGCAATAAAAGGCAGAAAGGAGATAATTGGCTCTCTTCCCCTTTCTGTCTCTGCTTCCATCCTTCCTTTTCATCGCTAGGTTTTTCCATTTTTAAATCCTATGCCAATAAAGTGAAAAAATGCAGTACAGAAAAGAAAAATGCAAACAGTGCATGAGGTCCTCTAATTAACCACTGAGTCATAATGGCTTTACCTACAGTGTTCTCTGGTTAGCTATGTTAAAAAATAATGTTATATGAGGACATTTATAACATAATAGGTGTTCAATAAATTCTGTGGGGTTGTTTTTCCTTCAGTTCACTCCAACCAACAATTTTAGTTCAGTTATTTCTCTAATCCCAGATTGCGTGTTATTGTTATTATGCATAGATCATACATTAGCCACCATATTTTTTAAATTATTCATTTTGCATATTAGCCATCTTGTAATTGTATTCATTAAAATGATCCTTATTTGAACATCCATTTCGTGCAACCCTCAGCTTGCTGAACATTTCTACATAACCCGGATCTATGGGTTTTGTTTGGCTTTCTTTGTTGAATTACCAGCAAATATAGAGAACTGCTTTTGTGCAGTTTTATTTGAATTTTGAAGGCAGGTAATTTACTAATCCTCCTTTCGGATGCTTCCTTTGTTCTTTGCTGAGATGTGTATTGACTGAATGTTTCAAGGGCTTCATTGTTTAAAGTCAATGAGGAAATGGAATTCCCTTTGATAAACTAAACTTGTTGACCTAGTCCTTTGCAGAAATTAAAAAAAAATCATCATTGTATAAATATATGTTGATGGAAATGATTGTACCTCTTGGAGAAACATGTAGCTGCCTGTCTTTATAAGAGCTGATATCTTAATAGGACAGCATAGCTTCCTTTCTTTCTGTTGTAACTTTAACCACGCAAAGATGCTGACAATGAAGTAAAAGAAACAGAAAGTTGAATAAAGACATTAATAATGCATTTCTACAAATCCTCATCCTCATAAATACTTCCTCTCCTATGCAACATCTATATTTAAATGAATGATTTACTTCCTTGAAACCATTTCTAAAAGTTCTCCAATGACTCCTTTCCCCCACTGACCTTCATCTGGGTACTACATGCATTCTCGTCTGCTCCCAACTGTCTCATTCCACACTTTACCAGACTTCCACTGAACTGAGACATTTGCTGGAGAAATAAAGAAGAGTACTGCCCAAGTAGTAGAAGGCAGTGAGTTCTATGGCCACTGTTCTCCATTTATTCTCACATTCAGCAAATACTAAAACTCTCTGTCATCAGGTATCTGTAAAGCAGAGATCGTGATCTTATCTTCTTAAAACTAGATGATGTCTGAATTCTCTTTCAACTTTAAAACTTGTTCACATATAAATATATGGGGTGGAGTTCAAGCCTTATCTAATACAAACTTCATATTTTAAACATGGGAGCACATGTGTATTCTGTTATTAACACCTATAAGATATCCGGGCTTACCATCCCTATCTCACAGGGCTAATAAGAGAAAAAAAAATTATTGTAGAAAAGCAAAGCAAAGTATCTTAAGAACCAGCACATCAGTGTCTCTTAGGGTAGAAACAAAGCTATCTCTGTTTAGAGAAATTACCTTGAGATGTTGCTTGTTAGAAGAAGGTGAGGCATATGTTCAGAGGAACCAAGGCAACAAAAGAGATAACTAGACCAGATTGAACCAAAGTGTTTTACTGGAAGCCAGTGAAGTAGAGAAGGGAAAAGATAGAAAAACAAGGATGGCTAAACAACATGATGGACATCAGAAGTGTCAGATGGACTTGTACTTCTCACTTTGACTTGAGTAAATCCCACACACCTATATGCTAGAAAGTCTGCTTCACACACAAAATACTGGTATGAGTGATTTTTTATAGTAGAAATTATAGAAAATGGCTGAATTCTGTTTCTGGGTCCATGAATTATAGTTGATGGATAGTAAAGTCTGGAAATGAGATATTCTCTGAATTGAAATAATTTGGTAAAAATAGAATCTCAGAGCCACAGTAGTAGAACAGGAAAATCCTTAGAGCATAAAAACCTTAGGATAAGTGTTAAATTTTCTTTGGATCATGGTCTGAATTCTGGATATTAAGGGAAGGGGGCCAGTCTCAGCTAATATTTGGATAATGGGGAGGAGGAGGGATAGGGAGAGCAGGATTAGTATTAGGAGAATTTGTATTTCTGGAGAAATTTAATCATAGAGGAGAAAAAGGATCAACAACTTGTAAGTTAAAAAAAAAAAAGAAGGGAGGGGGATTGTTAGTAAAAAGAAGAGCTTTATAACCAATATAATTAAGAACTGAACCAAAAGGTCACAGGTGATTTATAACAAGTTGAGACAGAGAGGTGAGGAGCAATGCAGAAAAGAAATGTGAGACCTTGAAGGCGATGTTCCGAGGTTAGACTCTATCTTAACATGCACAACAAGTTCTCATAAAATTAGCATTCCTTTTTGAATCATAATTATTGTAACATTAAAGGAAATAATTGAAATGAATTAGTAGTCTTCTTCAATAAATGTCTTAGCTACTATTTCAACTAATAGAACAGATGCATTTCCAGAATTCATTTATAATGGTAAGATGAAAAGCAACATAAAATGAAGGTGACTAATGTGAGGGAGGAAAAAAATTAGACTCAAAGTTCTAGGAACTAAATTCAAACCCTGCTTTATAAAGCTATCGAAAATTATTTATTGAAATTCTGTGTGCCTGACTTTGTGTTACATGCAAAGGTGCAAAAATGACTACCATGTCCTTGACCTGCAGAAACTCACAATCTACCCCCCCAAAAAAACATAAAAAAGGTAACTCTAGCATAAATATAGATAATAGATACACAATATAGAAATGCTATCATGGAAATTTGTAGTGCATTGTGGCAATAAAGAGCACTGATCCAGGCACTAGACAGTCCAGGGTTCAAATTCTGGCTAGTGCATTTAATAGGTATGTGGTCTTGAGTGATTCATGTCACATCACTTTGCCTCAGTTTTCCCACTAATAAAATGCAAATGCTAGGATTTCTTCCTAGGGTTATAGCAAGGATTAAATGAACTGAAAATTGTAAAATACTAAAAAGAATTCTAGTACATAGAGTTGTATTATCACCTTTATCACAATGAACACACTCAAATGGGAGGAGTTAATGTCCAGGAAAAACAGAGAAGTCTTCACAAAGTAAATTCAACTTAAAGTGGATCTTCCAAGTAGAACAACAGGAAAATAAATGCCAAACAGGATGACCTATGCCTCCAAAGTTGAAAAATCAAGGCAAGCCCTGCTGAATTGTGGAGTATGTGCATGACAAGACTGAAAAAGTAAGATGAAACAATATTATGAATGACCACATAGACGATGGTGTCTTTTAAGTAGGTGAGTGACATCATAGTGCTCATGTTTCAGGATGATTACTCTAGTGGATCAATCTAGAACCCTAAAATCTCCGTGACTTCCAACAAAGGGATATTTCCCACCCATATCACAAGCTGGTTGTAGGTCAGCTGCCCCTCTGTCCCATGTCCTCCTCATTCTGGCAGCCAAACCAAATGAACATGTCCCTCATTTGGGACATTCCTGTTCTCTTGATAAAGGTGAAAGGGAGAGGATGGAACCACATGATGTCTCCTAAGACTTTTATCCATCGTGACATATCATTTCTGCTCATATTTTACTGACCAAAACAAATCACATGACCAAGTCTGATGTTGGTGACATGAGGAATGATAATCCCCCCAAAGGGAGGGATACCACAAATCAGTTTGCGAAACCTGACCGCAACTGAGTGAGAAGCTATGATTCTCGGGGACTGATCGGCAGGGGGAGACAAACAACATTTGAAAAAACAGCACTCTATCACCTTAGTTCTCTACTGTGTAAAACATCCCTCAAAATAGTGGTTTCAAATAGCAACAATCATTTATTATGCTCATGATTCTCAGGTAGTGAGACAGAGCTAATTTGGAATATGAAGTGACTTATTCACTTGCCAGGCGGGACTGGCTATGAGGTTAGGCTCAGGTGAACTTCTCTCCCTCTCTCTGGAACCTCAGAGCTTCTTCATATGGCTACTTCAGCAGAGTGAGTAGTCTTATTGATGTCTCGGGGATCCAAGAGACTGAGGCAAAAGCTGCCAGTTTTTTGAAGGTCATGTGTTCATTGGTCAGGAGAGTTACAGGCCAGCCCAGATTCAAAGAGAGGAAATTAACCCCAATTCCTGAGGGGAAGAGGGTCAAAGAATCTGTGGCCAACCTCAAGAGACATAAGCGGTGGGAGGCAGATTGAGGAGCTATTTCTGACATAGCTTGTCAACAAGATATGCTGCCCACCTAAACGTGGAAAGGGAATGAAAGAATAGAAGCATGAAACAAGCTGATCAAAGATGAGAAGGTCATTTCTGCAATGCTCAAGCACAAGTACTGAAAGGACATTTATTTTAAGAGTAGGAAATTACTTTATCAGTCCTGAATTATCCAAGAAATTAAAAGGAAGAAATTTTGATCAAAATGATAATCACATCCAAGAGATTTATTTCAAGATGTTATTTGTGTATGAGGCTTGTAAAAGTGCTACAAACACACACACAAAAAGCATATGTTAAATCAAAATAAACTTTATTTTAGAAAGTCATTTTAAGTGTGTGGTGATATAATTAAGCCTTATTAATATGCTGTTTATTTAACAGATTAAAAATGCATAAGAAGCATGTCCCATTCATCTTAATTAGACAATATGCTTGTCACAATTATTTGCTTTATATTTTCATTTTTCATGAACATTTTGAGGATATCCATTGAGGCTATTAGAATCAACTTTCCCCTTGGTTTATAGTTCTCTGATCTCAATCCTTCAGTCCCTTGAGGCACTACCCAGCATTTCTCACCTGACCCTCTGCCAATGCCTGGTTGTTAGAGCTGATAGATCTAGGGCTTAGAACAGCTGCAAGAAAATGGCTGTATGCATTTCAGTGTTCTCAACAATGTCCTCTCTTTCCTTCTGTGATCCAGATTCAAAATATTCCTGTTCCCAAGTATTGCACACGGCTATGGTGGTGAGATAATAGATACTGGCTGACATAGAATATCAAATTCTAGAGCTGCAAGAGATTTTCAAGATTATTCCTTCCAATTTTTTCCAAACTCAACCATTTACTCACCACTTTCTCCACATTATAACAAGCACTGACTTGCTTTTTTTCCTTATAAATTTATTTACATTTTTCACTTAGTATATTTTAAGAGAAAAGTATATACTGCTATCAGAAATAGACACTAGTTGAATATCCCATAAATTAAAGATAATAGTATAACTGAACAAGACAAAATAATAATAATAGATTCTAATATTTTTTAAAAGATTTTATTTATTTGAGACATAGTGAAAGCAAGAGAGATCACAGAGGAAGAGGAAGAAGCAGACTCGCCACTGAGAGGAGAACCTGATGTGGGGACTCGATCCCAGGACCCCAGGATCATGACCTGAGCTGAAGGAAGTTGCTTAACCAACTGAGCCACCCAGGCTCCCCTCTAATATGTTTTTGCTTGCCTGAAGTTCAGTGTCTGAAGTCTACTCATTTTGTTAGAAAAGTAAATTCTTAAGTCTGAGATTACCAGGATCAAACCAGTTTTCTCTTTGAACAGAAAGATTAGAAGAAAGTTGTGAAGTATAAATACCTTCTCCGTGACATCCAGTGGACAACACCTTTGAGACACCACAGATCATTTTTGGTTTTTTTAGTGGTGTGGACCTCTTGTTTTGGGAACATTTCCTGTTCCTTTCTTCCATTCCTTACTCTCACTGAGTATACCATATGCTCAACTCGTGGTTTCTAATACCATTACCAATAAAAGGAACCAGAGATTCTTGGGGAAATGGTTGATTTTAAAACTGAAAGAGAAAATACATACGATGAGCTTGGAACACTGTGAAGTGTCAGAAAGCTTGGAAATTCTGGGGAGAAAAAAATCAAATCACAGAGATGGGGATATGTCAAAGAGACAGAGCCAATCAAAGGGGTTTCCAATAGTCAAAGCTGGAATAATAGGAGCAATAAATTATAGTAGTATTGGATTACAGCCCAATTTATAAAATAAATTCCCAGGAGTCCATGCTGATAAAAAATAAACGATTGAATTAATGAGGAAGAAGAGACAAATAATGCAGAAGAAATCCAAATAATTTATGTAGATATTTTGTCTCAGGATGGTAGAGTATAACTTCTTATTGGTTAAGTGTGGGTTGAGCATAATGACTTTTTTTAACAGTATGGAAGGGAAGAAAACTTTACAGTGAAGAAACCTGACAAATATTACCTCAGCAACAGTGATCAAGGTCAGTAACAACAGTGATAAGTCATGTTGATAGTATGTAGCTTTGATGCAATGTGATGAAAATACCCACTGCTCCAGTATAATCACGAGAAAAACATCAGACAAATCCCAAGAAAGCAACATTCTACAAAACACCTGACTAGTACTACTCAAAACAAGGTCTTCAAGAACAAAAAAAGTCTGAGTCATGACAGCTAACTGTAATGTGGTATCCTGGTAGACACACACACGCACAAGAAGGCATTAAGTAAAAACTAAGGAAATTTTAATGAAGTATGAATGTTAGTTCATAATCATAATGCATTATTAATCATTAATAATTAATTATTAATTGTGACAAGTGTACCATGCTAATGGAAGATGTTAATAATGGGGGAAACGGGTGTGTAGAGTACGGAAACCATGCTATTGTTGCAATTTTTCTGCAAATCTAAAAGGCTTCTAAAGAGTAGTTTATTTTTAAAAAAACACACATTTACTCACCCATTTAATGCATATTTTTCAAGTGTCTAATTGATGCCAAGTCCACACCAGACACAGGGAAAACAACCTGGTAGTTGTTGTCATGGAAATAAGCACAGAAAAGTTACGATGCTCCTCCAAAGTCGCATAGCTGGAAAAGAAGGGTTGGAATAGCCTCCAGGCTCTTGATGTTGCCACTCAACCTCATCAGTCTACTTCTTTCCATATTATGACACATTCAAGAAAATATTCCTTGTTGTGTTATTTATAGGGTATAGGCAAACCTTTCAATCAATCAGCAAATATTTATTAAGAATGTACCATGTTCCCAGGACTGAGCTAATTGCTCAGAAGTGAAAAAGGGAATCGACAATCTCTACCCCCACCACAACAAATACGCTCTTCCTGTGACCGTCGAACAAGTATATAAACATAAGATTTAAGGACAATTCTCAATAAATTTGAGAATTAGGGATCGTAAAACAATAGTGGCCAAATAAAATAGGATGTTTTCAGCGGAAAAGGGGACTTGAACTAGGTTGTGGCATAGGTATTCATTCAGAACAAGGATTGTTCTTTAAGGTATAATAGAGTGGTAGTTAAGAGCATGATCTTAAAAGCTGAACTTCCAGTCTTCTAATCCTGGCTACTCTACTTGCAAGATGTGTGATCTTCCGCAAACTGCTAAAGCCTGTTGGCTTTCCTCATCTTTAAAATAGAGCAGTAATGGTACATTCCTGATAGGGTCGATTTGAGGATTCCATGGTGTATCAGCCAGGATTCCCAGAGAAATGATGACCCGCTCACCCTAGGGAAATTCAGGGAGGATTTATTTACAAAGAGGATGTCATTGAACATATAAATATGGAGGAACCACAAACAACTTGGAAGTCTTAGCTGCTGAGCTCTTTTCACCCATAGGCCTAAGAGATGGGAGGAGGACTTTTTACTGGATCCCAACAGGAGAATCATGGAAAGTCTGACTTCTCGTGAAGACCAGTGCCCTTTGATGGAGCCAGAAAATTAACACTCAGATCTCATATTCTTCTCTCCTTCTATTTTTTGCCAGGACTCCCTAACACTCCTATGCAGCCAGAAGTCAGTGGGCAGCCTTGATAATGTAGTGTATGCAGGTCAGTCTCCAGGGACAGAGAGCAGAATGATAGATCTGGAAGAACCAATATGAATTAATACACATAAATATTTAGAACATATCTAACACACAGTAATGTCCAATAAATATTAACTATTATGATTATTATTATTACCTCTATGTTATCAATATTTGCCACAGTTTCCAACATTTGGTAGGTGCTTTAAAAAAGTTCAGGAGATGAGTGAAGGATGACAGATCCAAAAGCAGGTTAGAGATTGCCTAGCATGTTAAAGTAGCATGAGTCATAGTCAGGTATATACAATTGATCATAAATACATAACTGAAAATGACATGAGTTTAAATGAGTTGGAATTTGAACATTAGAGGATAGCAAGAAATAAAGTTGCACAGTAACTCCTGAAGTATTTAGAAAAACAGAATCACATTATTAATTCCACACAGAGGGACAACTTAGGAAGTGGTAAGGGGCAATGAGGTACAAGAGAAAGATTCAGGCTTTGAGACACAGAAATTATGTTCATTCACCTCTATGTTTCTTTTAGCAAATTTCCTTCCCCCTGAGCCGGTGATGATTAATTTTATGTGTCAGCTTGACTGAACACAGAGGGCCCAGGCATTTGGTCAAGCATTATTTTGGGTGTGTCTGTGACACTGTTCTCGGATGAGATTAACATTTGAATGGGTAGACTGAGCAAAAGAGATTCCCTACCCTACCCCCACCAGTGTGGGTAGGAACCATCTAATCAATCGAAGACCTGAATAGAAAAGTCTGTAAGAGGGAACTCTTCCTATCTGACTGCCAAGCTGGGACACTGGTCTTTTCTGGCCTTTGGGCTCTGAAATGAAACGTTGTCTTTTGGGTCTCAAGCCTGGTGGCTTTCAGACTAGAACTTACACCATCCACTCTCCTAGTTCTAAGATCTTCAGACTCATGCTGGAACTATACATACCTTCTGACTTCTTGGTCTCCAGTTTGCCAATATCAGATCTTGGAGCTGGTCAGCTTCCCTAACTGGGCAAGTCCATTCCTTATAATAGACCTATATGTTTATAATATATGTACAGATTTCCCTATGTACATATTATATATACATTCTATTGCTTCTGTTTCTCTGGATAATTCTGACTAATACAAAGCCCCAGTGCTCTAATTTACAAAAAAGTGATTATCAATCAAATTCAGTGAGAAAACTCTATGCAAAGTGACCAGCACATAGTAGGCATTCAGTGAATGTATTTGTTTTTCCTGCACAGTTAAGGGATTGCAAGCACAGCAAGTAGGGGGGGGGGAATAAAAAAGAAGACTATCTTTCTAATAGACATCCTTCCTGCCTCCAATTTTTAATAGAGTCCATTAATATCTATCAAACATTCCTGGGAATGGAAATATAAAGCTATCCTTGCTGTATATGTGGCAGCCTAATGAGCCAGCTTCTCCCAGTGAGGCAATAATTTACTCAAAGGTCCCAAAGTGGCCAGCATGAGTTAAGACAGCTTTCCAAATTGACCAGTTCTTGCACAAAGAGATTGCGTTATTATGTTACCTTTTCTAGGTGATTTGTTCAACAAAGCTGTATGCAGGATAAACCAATGTGGATATCTGCCCTCTAGGACCTTTCCCTGTGGGGATTTCAATGCCAAATTCAATCCCCCTGAAATCACGCAGTGAGCTCTCCTAGTTCCAGGCCAATGGAATTTTCCGAAACCATGACTTTCTCAGACTAAGTCATGTATATCCATTCCTTGTGGAGGGGTTAGAGGAAGGATGACATTGGGCAATTTCTCAAGCTCCATTTCTCAGTAAAATGTCTCAAAATTTGTGCACATAGAGCTTTTTTATGTTGGCCAATCCATATCAGATGATGATATATGTCACTTCACAGTGATGGAAGGCCCGGCTGCAGAAGCCATTTTCTGGAGTCAAGGATTTCAGCCCCAGTGCTAATTCTGCAAGGCAGATATTTATGACCCTAACAATGGTACCAGAAGGATCCTGTGTCCCCGTTCTGAGTCTGGACAGTCCCTGTGGAAAGACTGATCTGTATTTTTTTCACCAGAATTTGATATTTAAACACATTAGAAAGTACATACAGAATCAACATGACTAAATAAAATTATTTCCAAAAATGATTTAGTAGAAAGAACATTGCCTTAGAAAGTAGAAAACCGATTTATCATTCCTCTTCTAGTCAACTAGCATTGTCACTTTGGGTGAATCACTTAATCTTTTTTTAATGAAATTGTGTGACCTGAAAAATGGGTTAATAATATCACTCTAACTTGAAAGCCTAGAGAAAGTAAAATTTCCCGAAGTATCTTCCAGCTCTGGGATATCTAAAGTTGTGCTTCTTATTCTGGATGAAGTCACCATTGTTCAGCATCAGACTATTAATACTTGATAGATTCCCTTTGTTTAATGCTTTTGATTTGACAAAGCAGTTTAATGTACACTCCTTAATTTAATACACACAGCATTCCTCTTAAAGACTAGCAAAGCAAAATTACCATTATCATTTGACAAATGGAAACACTGATTCTCAGAAGGATAAATAACTTACCTAATGTTGCTTTTCCATGAAAGTCCCAAGCATATTGCTTCCTCCGTTTCTCTGAGATTACTCTTCTCAGATATCTCTTACATAACTTTCTTCACCCCACTCCAGTCTCTCTGCCCAACAGTCACTTTCTAAGAGAAGGTTTCCCTTCTGATCACCCAAATAAAACATCATTATCATTCTATTCCTTCACATTGCTTTATTCTTTTTCATAGACTTCAATATTTCAAGATAAAGTCATTACTTATGTGTTTCTTTATTTATTGCTCCTTTGTCTCCACTAAAATTAAACTCTGTAAGAGCAGGAACTATGTCAATTTTTGTTCATTCCCATGTTTCTAAGACCTAGAATAGTGCCTGGTCAGTAGTAGGCACTTGATAAATAATTGTTAGTAAATAAGTGAACAAATGAGGTTAAAAAAAAGAAGCCACTGGAAACTTTAGATTTTATCTTCAGGAAAAAAAAAAATGGAGGGTATCCTTGTCCCTTTACTGAGTTTTGAGTTTTGGTTCATTTCCTAGTATACCTTGATTGATTTTTATCTCATAATGCTTTTTTAAATCTTTCTTTCTCAAGAAAAATTAGTCCCTTTTTAAATTTTTTTTTCCTTAAACAGTGGAGAAATATAATTGTATTTTTCTAGTTCAGGATTCAGGGGAGTGTTCCCTCAAGTAGAAAATAAAAATAAAAATCAGTGATTATCAAATATGGTTGTATATGAAAATCACTAGGGGACATTTTTAAAACTAAGTTCCTAAGACCTAGCCTTGAAAAATTCTAATTCATTAGGTCTTCAATAGAACCAGAATTTGTGTACATTTACAAATGTACAGTTGACTCAGTGCATAGCTACATTGGAAAACTAATGAGATCTCTGATGAAGATTCCTATCTGCTCTGTGTATTTTTACCTGGGACTTGAACAAGTACCACTCTAGTTAAGTTACAGCCACAAGATCTGCTTTGCAAGAATTAGAGTCATGTTAGCCTCTGGCACAATTCCAAAATGAGTTAGCCATGGGGATTTCTAAGTAAGTGGATTGAGCAGAGGTCAACTAGGTATATTTTCATTATCCTAAAAATATACCCTCAGAGAACGGAAGTCTAATCACTCTGGTGGGTGTGAAATAAAGTTTTTGTTCCCATAAGGATGACTAGTAAATATAAAATTGTACAACCCAAAATCTAGAAGCAAGAATTAAGGCAAAAACTTGACACAATGCACTGGGCCAACATGATGGATGCCATGAGGTGAATTGGAGAACATTTACTCAGCCTTCCATGGGTATTTACCAAGCCTCTACTAAGGCATGAGAACAAGATATGGTCTCTGTCCTCCAGAATTATATACTGAAGTACAAGAGAAAAATATACCAAACATAACAATAGAGAGGAATGGGATTCCTGTGGGTAAACATTTAAGGAATGTCTACCACATTAGTGCCATGAGAAAAATTAGCTCTAAATTAAAACCTGAAGTATAGGTTAAAATTGACAAAGAAAATTGAAAGAGGATGAAGGAGAGTGTTGCAGAAGGGAAAAAGAGCAAACATGTTGGTCAAGATGTAAGATACAGCTTCAGCATTTAAGGAAGTGAAAGTCTAGAAAGAAAAAACAGAATGACAGAGTTTAGAAGTCTGAAGTGGTAAAAGGTAAAATTTGGGAGGCTATGTATAATCTTTTTAATAAGCGCTTTTTTTTTTCTTAAAGATTTTATTTATTTATTTGACAGAAACATACAGAGAGAGAGGGAACAGAAGCAGGGAGCATGGGAGAGGGAGAAGCAGGCTTCCCGCAAAGCAGGGAGCCCGATGTGCGTCTCTATTCCAGGAGGCTGGGATCATGACCTGAGCCGAAGGCAGACGCTTAATGACTGAGCCACCCAGGTGCCCCATAAGTGCTTTTTTTTAAAGATTGTATTTATTTGTCAGAAGAGAGAGAGCACAAGTAGGGGTGGGGGTGGCAGGTAGAGAAGCGGGCTCCCCACTGAGCCAGAAGCCCAATATGGGACTTGGGACTGGATCCCAGGATTCTGGGATCATGACCTGAGCCAAAGGCAGATGCTTAACCACCTGAGCCACCCAGGCATCCCTTAATGAGTTTTTAAAAAGGAAAATCCAACATTTTTTTTTCTTTTAATTCATTCAATTTATGTTGTGTCTGCCATAAGTCATTTATTGTTCTAAGCATAGGAGATAGAGTGGAAAACAAAAACAGAAACTGGCAACCTCAAAGTTAGCACTTGAATTATCAGGTTAGACAATAAATGAGTGGGGGGAAAAGCAACCATAGTTCAAGTGATGGTGATTTAGGCTAAGTCTGGTGATGGATATGGATAAAATGAAGAACACATAAATGACCATCTGCAGGGACGTGAGAGAGAAACTATTTGTATTCTGCTGAAATGTATCAGGAAGGAATTACATGAAGGACTTGAGACTAAAGCTGACCCCATCTATCTTTGTAGAATAAACAAATCCTATACATTAGGAAAATTCTATAACTCAATTCAAATATTCATGTAAATATAAGACACCCAAATGCCCTCTCTAAACCCCAATGACCACTGAACTAATCTTAAAATAATTGTGAAGGTGACAACAAAATAATGGGTTTAAAGTCAAGATTAAAGCTACATTTATCTTGTTTTATTTTATAATGAGATGAACTTGTTATTTCCTTGAAAATCAGATATCTGATAGCAGTACACCTTCTGAATCATTACATTAAGATCTTATAAATCTCTTCTCAACCTTGCATGTGAATGATTCATAGATGTAGAATGTGAGAGCTGGCTTATAGCAAATGGAGGAAAGTATCCATAATCCAAGTGGATGTAGGTGAGAAGAATTAAATCATGGTAAGACAAACAGAAGAGACAAGATCTGAATGGGTTAACAGAGGTTAATCAAAATGTGTTCTCACTCCAGAAAAGACGGGGAAGGGTAGAATAAGTGATAGCCTCTAGAGAATTACAAAAGGTATGGGTAAAAGAAGAAAAGAAAAAAAATACACACATCCTAAAAATAGCATGTTAGGAAAAATAAGGAAATTTGGATCCAATAGTTTTAAGAAAACGCCTTTGTAACAAAGGCAAAGTCGTGTAACACAAGATTGTACTTTACTTTGGGCATTTTAATTTTCTTCTCAATCACTCTAAGAACCTTCTTGTCTCCATTCTTCACGTCTCTCTTTATCTGTTTCCTATACTCTAGCTACATTGGAATAACCTTGATCTTGTGAGTTGATTTCTAAATGTATTTTCAAAGTAGGTTCATCTTCACCACTTAGAGAGAGGTTTAACTGCATTTTGCTAGACAAGCTGTTTGATCAAGTCATTTAATATATCACATATTTGAGATACAGGCAATATGACTTGTTGAGATCAAACAGTTTTACAACAGAAATGTGTATGTAGTTACTGACTGACCTCTAAGAAAATGCAATGTCTTATTTTCTTTGGGCGTTATATATGACAGGGTGGTTTTTACCCCAATTTTTACATTCTACTTCCAAGAGGATTCCAACAGACTCCATGTTATCCACAAAAACAAATGCTCACACCGCAGAATGACATCTGCAAAACTTGCATGTACATTTAAAGCATGATAGCTACAGACTCAAGCTGAGCAATTTTTTTTTTTTAAACAGTGGGTTAATTTTAGATGCTTTACTGAAATGGTAGCTCCAGAAAACTTATATTAGCATACATGTTTTAAAATTAAATTATAGACAGAATTTCTTTGTTCAGGGAAAAGCAAAGCTCATCTTAAACTTAGAGAAAGCAGCATGCTATAAAGTGTGATATAATGGCAAAATCTAGCCCATCCATGATTTATAATTTTGAACAACGACCCCTAATGAGTACCAGAAAAACAAGTAACTGAAGAGAAATACTCAAGTAATTAATGTATGTGTAGATCCCTAATCTTACTTCTGAATGAAGTATCTACATTAATAGTGTTATTTGTGACCACTTCATGAAATTGTAACTCAAAGCACTGTGATAATGAAAGAGTCCCTTAGAGAAGTTACTTAATAGAGATATGGAAAGAAATAAAAATTCAAAAGCCAGATTTCGAGGTAGAAACTTCCATTACAGCCTGTTTTCTTTGTTTCCCAATAAGACCCATCTAAGCTGTCTCTTTCCTCTTCAACCCCCTTGTTATGTAGTTTGGAATGGAAACTTCCAGCTTCTAGGTATGAGGATCTCAAGGCTTTCTATTCACTTAGTTATCTTGCCCCTTCTACATAGAGAAGCCAGTCCTAACACTGGGAACCCTGATCCACGTGGTGTAACTTAGGAAAGCACCCTTGGTTACCTACCTTCTTAAGGAACTCTGTTTCAGCAAATTGTTAGTAGGGACAAAGAGAAGTGAAAAACTTAATATCTGTAATGCTGGACCACAGAATCAAAATCCCTATTTCTGAAGGAGCTAAATTTTGAAAGAGTCTATCAATAGATCTTAGAAATATGATATATAAAAGTAGAATAGCATGATTACTACATTCTAGCCTCCTTCAAAATGCTGAGCCTTCATTATCCTAATAACTTTCCTTCAGTATCCATGGAATGGAAAGCAATTAAACCCCTCTGAGACAGTCATTGTACAGATTCAGTAATAATCATCTTTACTTCTCTGTTGAGGCAATGTAGAAAGAATAAGTTTTAATGTTACAGAAAAATAAGACTATATATAACCAACTTCCTTCAAACTGATAACAACACATTGTTGAACTAATGTTTCTAAAGGTATATTACATTCCAAATTCTAGCAATAAGTGCTGACCCAGCTGAACCACTAACATTCATAAGGATGAAAGCCCAACACTAGAATAGATTTTGAGATCCTGAGATCTAAACCCCTTTATTTCGTATATGAAGAAGCTGGTGAGTTATATAGATAGTTAACTGCAGAGGTGAGAGTAGGAATCAAGACAGCAGATTTCTAGACCAAAGCTTTTCCTAATTCATTATTTTGTCTCTCCATGAACCTTGCCCTTGTAAAATGACTTGGACACAAATTGGGAAAAGCATGGTGATTTGCAAAGGATCACCTGAATTGCCATTAATCACGGAGAAAGGCATTCTGAGAGAAAGGAAGAGATATCTTAATATCCTATAAAGGAAACCTAATAATTAAGATGGTCTACGTAAAGACAATTAAAATATGATTTGGCAGACAGAAAGTCATGCAACCCCATACACGTAAACCACTATGACATCTTCCTCTTGTTTTTCCTCTTCCCCCTCCTCCTATGTCTCCTCCTCCTCCTTGTCTTCCTTCTTCTCTTCCTCCTCCTCTTCTTCTTCCTCTTCTTCTTCATCATCACCATCACCATCCAAGTCTTCCTTGTTTCACAACAACCAAAGGACAAGGAGCATGGAACTTTGGGAGTTTCAGCAGCACCAAAATATGGAATTCTTCATTCACATTTTGGACCCTTAGTAGACTTTCCTTGATTTCTTTGGCCAATATAAACACAAATCCACAAATCAAAGTCACATTGCTAGCATCCTCACAGAATCATTTCCTAGTGTTGCCATTAAAATAAATGTCTGCAGAATCAAAGATTTTTTTCCAGGAGAAAATGAAATTTACAGTTTTCCTGAAACAAGCCCTCCACCTGGAACAAGGATGAGGAAGAACTAACTAGACCCCTCAGAGGAGATGAGCCTGACTCAAATACTGTCTTTGCATCCTCATCTGCTTTGCATGAAAAGGAAACTTAATTATGATATTTCAATATTGAAATAAAATTAGTTTGGATTTTATTCCTCACTCTTGAGAGGAAATTATGCTCCATTTTTAACTGTGCAAGACAACTGCCAATTCATCTGTGGAGTGTTATTTTTATGAACATATAACTAACTGTATACTGGGCCTGCTCGGGTCTTCTCTTCTTGTGGGCAACCTGACATCCAAACTCCAGCTTACAGAAGCTCATGTGGACACCTCACATGCCACAATGACAGCCTCACCAAATATGTGTGTTGGTTAAATCTCTTTAACAACAATAAGTATAGCCAATAAAAGTGACATATTTTACCTATACCTCTTTTTTTCTGCCTAGTTATAATGGACCAATATGAAAGGCTTAGAGAATTTTGTCCAATTTAAACTAAATATTTTTAATCCTAAATAGATTATGTGCAATTTCAAACATCCCTAGGATACGAATAGTGTATTAATGAATTGTTTAACATATTACTATAGTTTAAAAATGATGTAATGAATTAAATATTAAAGACCACATAGCCAATGTAGTTTCACTGCTCTTTAAATGCCTCTGGCAAGGATTTAATTTAGCTTTAATAAAAGACTTATTATATTATTTATTTGATTATAAATATGCTAATGTAAATGCTATGCTATAAATACTTCTGCTAATTAAATACTAGCTGACTTATGGAGGTTTACTTAGGTGCAACTAGCAGTTTATTAAGATCTATGAGTCAAAACTCAATAACCATACTCTCAATAATCCATTGATATTTAATAGGTAATAACCACATTATACTCAAGGTAGTGCCTTTAGATGTATTTTTTTCTATTGAATGTTACTTTAAAACTGATTATTAGTAGCGTATTTACCAAGCCTTGATTGTTTAAGAGATATTCATCTTAATAAAAAAAGTTGTTATGCCTCAATAGATATTCATAATAATCAGTTGATATTTAATTAACATATAATAACTCCCTCATTAAACTTAAATTAAACCCTTATTTGAAATACTCAATCTAAAGTGCAACTGAAAATATCACTATGGAAAATTACACAGCTTACTCTGCATTGCTTTCAGAAGCAAAGTGAGAGATAATCCTCACCACCTAAGATGGAATTTCACAGGACACTGAAGGATGTTTAGGATATGTGTTAAGTCCACATACACAGACCACAGAATAAGACAATTTTTAAAGTAAGCAATAGTTCTTATTGAGACCATATTTAAAAGGTTGTGTGTGTGTGTGTGTGTGTGTGTGTGTGTGTGTGTGTGTGTGTGTGTTTGTTTGTTTTTGGGTTGTTTTTTTTTTAAGAAATCACTAAATTATAATGAGGTAGAAACTAAACTAAATGAAATACAAAAGCACTGGATGTTCTTAACATAAACCAAGTAAGGAGAAAAGAGAGCTAAACCAGAAATTCTTCATTTCCTCCTCCAGACCCTCTCTATACCCTCCCCTACCCAGCTCTATGACTCAAGAGGATAACCCCTAAGGATTGCATCATCAGCATCCCTTGTCCTCCAGATTCCAGTTGAGTTTGACCAATGGGAAGCACCATCTGGAGATTGGAATAAAAGAGTAGAGAGAGGTTGGGGTCTTTACCTTTCCATCTCTTCTTGCTGAGTTGAGTTTGCCAGTGGTTAGGTTTCTTTACATAACGCCACAGATTCTAGCTGGCACGCTTCCTATAGCTCTAGTTCTCATTGTATTCTGGCAAATCCTCCTTTTCTTCACCCTTTCAGATATGGGGGAGGTAATGGTTTCTCATGCTTGCTAGTCTCAGGGTACTTCTCCCTTGCTGGTTCCCCTAGGCCTGCTCATATGTTTGTACATACTCCATTAATAAAGTTGTCTTCAGTTACTCCTTTTGACTGTCCCATCTATTACCATCTATTTCAGGACTTGGAATGATACACAACTTAAATAAAATAAATAACACTAAAACAGCACCAATGAACCTTTACAAAACACTCCACTCATATTGTTTCATTGCATTCTAGCTAGTTTTATTTTTAGGCTGCATGACAGGCGAAAAAAACTGAGACTAGGGTTTTCTAAACAAAGGCACATGGTTATAAATGGAGAAGATAAAAATCAAGCCCAGGTCTTCCAACACCATTTTCCAAATATCTTCAATTATATCAAATACTTAGAAGGATTAAACCCTACTTAGTTTTAATCAAAACTCTGCTAGAGCAGTAGTTTGCAAGCTTTAGAAGCCATAGAGCCCTTTCTTCAAACAAAATCCAGAGTTTCAATAACTAAAACAGATAAAAATAGAGCAGCTTTGGTTGACGCCATCTTTTGCAATCCCGTTCAGATTGTGTGGAGATGACTCTCCCAACATCCCATACATGTTCCAAGCCTGCCCATTTAGAACACTCTATCTCCCTACCACAGTGATCGGTTCACTGATAAGCACATGATCCAAAGTCTTCCAGAAAAGCGCCACTTTATTCTGGGACATCAAGCTGAAACGATAAGGAAAACCTTAGCTCTGCCAGTAGTTACCTTGGCGGCCATAAAGAGAAAATCATCTTGAGAATGAAGCCAAATTTAGAGGAAGCCTGGACCAAAAGAAGGGGATCAAAGAGCCCTAAGAGCACCCTTTGAATACCTGGATACAACTAAGACCGAAGGCAATTACATCCTTTGGAATTCTCAGGTATGGGAGTCACTCAATTCTCTTTCTGCTTAAGTTAGTCTGAGTTGCATTTCTGTCACTTATAACCAATAAAACAACTCTCGTCACAGTTATTTAGGTAGTTACCTTGGTATTTATTATTCAAAAGGCATGGTCTTCCTGAGTTGGGCCATTAGCTGAAGATTCAATGGTTTATTTCTAGATTATTCCTAAAGGTAGTCAATTGATCCTTGTAAAGAATTGATTCAATACAAAATTTTCCAAAAATATCTGTTACTTTTTGTTGTGTATAGACAAAGAGCACTAAGACTCCCACCCACAAGATCGTAGCTGCATTCTTTGCAAAGTCCATTCTCTTATTCTGAACTTTAATTACTTATTGGTAAATTAATATTACCAATCTTGCCTTTTTCATAGCATTATTGTGAAGCCTCCATTGGGTTAAAAAATTTTTATAATGTAGAAAATTTCTATATTGTACAAAATATAAAACAAGCTGTCAGCAGTTTACCAAATGTCAATTATAATTATTTTAAAAGTGTTTATAAATATAAACGTGTACCACATTATATATTTGGCACAGTATATTCAAAAAGAGATGGAGTATTAAAAAATAGGAGTCACTATTTGTTTCTTTCACTCCAAACCCTGTAATTAATGTTCTTAAAGCACTTATAAACATTAAATGATTAGACTTTTTAACAGCCCTCTGACACAGCAGTGGTAAAGGGGAACCCTTCACTGCTATAATGTAGATCTGTATTTATTTTCCAGATTTTAAAAAAATCACTTAGGGAAAATCTGTGCATTAAAAATCAATTTAAAATACAATTAAACTATTAGCATATCCAAAAGAGACCAAGAGTAACATTGGGCTATGTCTGTTCTTGGGCCAAATGAGTGGGGAGTACAGGCAAACATCCAGACACTTAGGACGTAATGGCTTAAAACAACTATGGGAACTGAAAAAGGATGGGAGGGCTTGAGTTTTCCAAATTGACTCTTTCTAACTAAACCCATGTACATATTCTTTTCCTTCCACATGCCTAGATAAACCCAATTTCTGTTTTTGTTTTTGTGGAGTTTTTTTTTTTTTGGACATCAAAATCTCAGTTGAAACATCATAGTTAATAACCACATTATACTCAAAGTATTGCCTATAGATATCTTATTCCTACTGATTTTTTAAAACTAATTATTGGTATCTTGATTTACTTATAACTAAAATGTAGTTCTTACAACCTCATTCACTAAAATTGTTATAAAAAAAAAATCATTATCAAACTGGTGTTCCCCTCTACTCGACCTGAATCACATATTTGTCTTGCATAGAGGTGAGTCCAAATTTAAACTGAAACATCCCATTCTACCATCCTGGTTTGTAGGGTGCACAAAAAAATGATTGGTGTTTTCTGGCTTTTGATGACTTAAAAAGTCTTCCCTAGTGACAAAAAATAAAATTGGCATATGTTTCTGATTGCATATTATCCATGTACAAGACCACAGCTGACTATATTATTCTACCTGTATCAACCGTTAAGGAAGGGTGGAAGAAGAATAAGACTTAAGAAACCTGGAAGTAATGATGCAAGATCAACACTTCCTGCAGACTGGTGGTGATAGCCCTTCACATCCTTCTATAGTTCCACGATATCTTTAAAATGGACACTGGCATAGATAGATTCAGGCTGCTTTATGTCTATACAGCAAATAAAAAATATTATAAGATCTTTTAGTTGGGCCCAGATCTCACATCTCTAGTCATATAAAATCAATAGGGTGCTTGAACAAAAAATTCTATTATTGTCTTTCCTCAGCACATGAGAGAATATGTGTGCTTTGGTTTCAGACTGCTTAGGTTCAAATCTTGGATTCACTTCTGTCTTACCTCATGCCTAACTTCTTTGCATTGCAAGTGCTGACTCATGATAAAGTACTTGGAGGTGTGCTTCAAATATCCTAAGGGAACACCAGCTATTAGCAGTTGTCAAACACTGTTTGGAATACTAACTCTGCTTAAAACACCACTCTGACCCCTGTTTCAGTTAGCTCCTGGACAGCTTTTAGATTTCTTTTGGACACACACACTTTAGTCTCAATGCCTTCCTATTAAATACTTTCATATCACCATTTACTTTTTTTCAGAAATATTGTTATTGCTTGTTATTATACATTTATGGTATTTTATTAGTTTGATATCTGTATCTTCCATTAGACTCTAAGTTCCATAAAGAAGACATTATATTTTGCTCAAAATTTTATTCATAGTCTGATACATAGTAGGTCCTCAATAAACATTTGTTGAATGAGTAAAGGAATAAATAAATGAATGATTATAATATAGATCTTAATTTTTTTTCTTTTTTATTTCTGTATTCTTTGTCTAAATAATGTTTCAACAAGTCTGCCTCTACTGTTCAACCGTTTCCAAAAACCAACTGTCTTGCCTAAAATACCGAATTATTTTTCATGATAGGGTTCAGCATGATCATCTCTAAAATTAGGATTTTGTAAGACCTACACTATAACTAAAACAAAATGTAAATAACAAATTTGCTAATAGTGTTCCCAAACTGTTTCTAATTTAGTATCTTTTTCTTCTTGCAACAAAATAACGGAATTAAAAGTTTCCTTTACATTGCCACGAATCAATCAATAAGCACTTATTGTATTCCCACTATGGCAAGGTGTCCTATTTATAACACGCATTGTATCTGTTTTAATTGCTTTCTGTAGCACATAACCATGTAAGGACCCAATGACAAATAAATATATCTTGATGTCAATTAAATACATTGGTGGCCACAAACCAGGGCCAATTAAAAAGTTCTGGAGTCAGAATTCCAAGGAGTTTGTTGCCAAAAGGAAATGAAACTACTTAGGAGCTCCACATGGACTGGATGCTAGAAATTACAAATGCAGTGGGAATATTGGAGATGTCCACATCTGAGCAGAGTCATCACCATCTCCATGGAAACCATCCCCCCGCCCCCTTCTGGGGAGAAAACAGCAGCTGTTCAACAGCACACAACCAAGAAAAATGCAAATCAGTCAGAAGTGGAAAACTCAGGATCCATTTTAAATTGTTAAGGGGATGAAATTTGGGGTAAAGGCATGAGATTAACAAAGCCATTATTTAGCAAATAAGGTTCTGTTAGTCTCCTGTGCATTGTGAAGAATGTGGGGAAGGTAGAGGTGCAAGGTGGACAGGAATTCATGTCAAACATCATTTCATCGCCATGTTGGAATAATACATTGCAGGGATTTTGCAAAGTGAAATTGCAAGGACAAAAGCATTGTTTTTAAGGAAGGAAGCAGAGGAAATATATTTAGGGGTTATTTTGGAAGAAAAAAAAGTTAAAGCACACCATTAAGTACTACATAGAAGGAAATTTGGCAAAGGAAGGGAAATAAAAGAAATTATGTTCTGTGGGCATAATCTATCAATTTGATCGCTTGTAATGTTTCATAGGAACACTTACTTGTTTCTCAAGGATGCATGTTCAGCTACAGAGGTGTCTCTTATATGTGATACTCAATAACAAATAAGAAGCCTTACATGAAAGCCTTAGGTAAATACATGCAGCCAAATTAGGCCATTCTGACCATGTCAAGAAGGATGAAAAGCTGGATGGTGAGAGGTCTGTTTGCTTCGGATGGTAATGAGAAGAACATGAGCAGTCACAAGTGCTGGACACTGAGAAATGCCTCCTGTCAAAAATCAAATTGTATCTCTTAAAAATTTGGAGCTGTGATTCTTTTAGTCAGCTGCACCATGCACAACAAGGAAGTATAATGCAAGATTCTGTGAAGGAGACAGAACAGCAGAAAGAGCCAATGGCATGGCGGGGGCGGGGGGGAGCAGGGAGAGAAGAGAGGAGAGGAGGGTAAATGGGGAAGGAACCAGAGACAATTTCTAATCTCTACCCAGTTCTTGTTTCTAGCCCCATTCCAAGTTCTGGCTACCTCCATGCCCTCAAATTCCACCCCCCCGCCACGGTGGTGGGGGGGTTGGGGGAACACCCCTTTAGCCTTATAAAGAATATTCTGTTATTGCATAAGGTAGTTCAAGTTGATTTCCATCATGGGCCATCCAAGGGACAGATTTGACAGCCCTGCAACAGTACTCAATGTTGGGGATAAGTGTCATCTTTAACTCTCTCTGATACAAACACATACATATTATTGTAACAACTGGGAAGAGGTGTAAGCTTTTTGGGGAGAAAGATTCAAAATTGTAGGCTTATGTTAAGACAAGTACTGTGACATAGTTTGGAGAGAATCTACTGAATCAATTTCAATAGCACATTTTGGAGGTATATGTGCTGAAAAATACCAACTTACTCTGTTTAATTCCCTCTCTATTCTGGCAGAAACAACCTTAGCTGTTCTTAGAGCTTCGCCCAGGGTATACTGAGATTCTAGGATTCACTGCAGCAACCAGTGTTAGGTGGGTTATTGCAATCTTCAGCCCCTAGCCCACTACAGTCATGAATGAGATGCATTTTGTCTCTGCTCCTGGGTTCTGTCCAGCTCTGACACTAAGATGTTCCACTGCCACTTTTGAGGCTCAAGCATTTGGAAAGACTAGGATTCTTAGGCCTAAGATATCAACTGAGTACCTCCACCTGTATGCCACATTCTCAGGGAAGTGCCAAGGTACCACTCTGGGACCCATATACCTCTCCTCTCCCCACAGCCTCAGCAAGCTATTTCCTAGAATGAGAACAGCACACTCCCTGTCTCTCTTGATTCTTGGGAAGTCCTCCATCTTCTCCCATCTTAGCCCAGCCCTGTTTGGGAGGGTTTCTTTTGTTTGTTTTTTAATGCCCTTAGTCTTTTAAAATAAAAAACCAAGAAGTCTTCAAGACTTCTACTTTTTTTCTGATTTACCACGTTCTTCTTCCTGGGCTTTAAAGAATAGGGCTTAATTGTGGAGCAAGATAAAGAAGGAAAAATGGGAGAAAAAGTTAATGTATCAAATTATTTTCCACCCGCCATCCTGTACGCTTTCTCTCATGTTTCTTTGAAAATGAACTCAAATTCTTGTAGGATATAAAATAAAAGATATAAAGTTCTATTCTTAAATTTCTGAAAGGGCTCAGCAAGACTTCTTTGTGACCTAATGCAATTAATGGGGAAGGTTTCAGGATGGCAGTTGGTTTTTCAGGCAGTTGCATGTGAGGATCAGTTTTTGAGCAACAGGGACACTAGGTATCTCTAAAGGAAAGTTCTGTATTTTGAATTCCATTGACCACCTGACTCTGTGAAGGAATGGGAACATTGCTCCAGTAGAAAATATCTGAGCCTCCAGATACCATAAATCATGTGTTTGGCACAACAAAGTTTTAAAAGTACATATTTAAAAGAAAATGCTGATTTCCTGATAAAATATTAATACTGCCACTCAAATTAAGTCACTAGATAGAAATGCAAAGTAGCCTGAGTTATTGTTATGTTTAGCCTAATAGCTTTAAGCTCTGAAAGAAAAATAACAATCTTCACTCAATGAAAAGCACATATGTAATTGCCAAGTTACTCCATTTCTTTCCAGCCCATTCTCCATCCAGTTTCTTAGCAGTAGGGTCATGGGTGGAGACCTTGAATAAAAAGCAAATGAGAGGCAGGAGCAGAAACAAAGGGCACTGGGCACTAAACTTTAAATTAGGAACCAGGAAGCAAATTCCTAGAAGCACATCCCAGTCTTCCTTGTCTTTCAAACCACTGATTGCAACCACATATCACCTCCTGAGCTTCCTCTCATTATTTTGTATCCTATTATCATTTTCTGTGGGTGTGAAAAGTGATTTAGGATAAAAGTGGTTTGGGATTCATATATTATTAAATACCATATTATAAAGATGCTAATATAATCTTTGATAATATTCATACTATATAAAGACAGATTCTTACTTTTCCCATTTAACAAGTGATGCATACTGTTTCATTTACTTTAAATTATGTAATAAAAAGCATGAATTGTCAACAAATAAATTCAAAAATTATACATATTGTTTTCTGTTCAGAGAACTAATGGATATTAAAATGTGGATTAAAATTTAACTATGCCTCATGCTATCAAAACATAAGATGAAAAAACTTTTGGTGACTTATAATTTGAAGTCCTTGAAAACTGCATTTTAAAGAAACAACTGGCTTGAGTGCCTGGGTGGCTCAGTTGGTTGAGCTCAGGTCATGACGGAATCCTGGGATCAAGTCCCACATCAGGCTCCTGGCTCCACAGGGAGTCTGTTTCTCCCTCTGACCTTCTCCTCTCTCATACTCTCTCTCACTGTCTCTCTCTCAAATAAATAAATAAAATCTTAGGAAAAAAGAAAAGAAAAGGAACAACTGGTTTATTTTTTTTAATTTGTTTATGCTTTTTTCTACATGACGGGATATAAATGTTCCAAGTTGCTTGTTTTGTTTTGTTTTGTTTTTTCCAAGTTGTTTTTTGCCAGCAATCTTCAAATAGCAGGCTGAGGGTGTAAACACTCTTTATTCCAATAGATCAAAAGCGAAATTGGATTAAATTGTCACTATATCTTCAAGTATCAGGTAGGCTATAAAAGAACATCTGAATAAATGCAAAAGTATGCCATTTCCTGGAAAGGAAGACATAATATTGTAAAGATATTAGCTTCTCCCTATATTAAACCAGAATTTCAGATAAATGCCTATCAAAATACCAACAAAATTTTTTCATAGAACTTGATAAGGTGATTCTATTTATAGAAGAAAAAATATGAAAGAGGTACTAGAAAAAAATTAAAAGGCAGACTAATGATGAGGTCTTGTATTACCAGATAATAAGATACATTGAACAACTATAGGAATTAGACCAGTATGATATTGGTGTGAGAACAGAATAGATCAAGGAAAAATGATAGGTCATGTAGAAACAGACCCAAATGTACATATCCAAATGTACTTTGTGTTAAAATTTATGTATTTCAAATCCAGTAGGCACAGTATAAACAGTTTATGATGTTGATGTAATTAACTAGCCAGTTCCAAAATAAATAAATTATATCCATCTTATAAAAATAAATACTATGAGGAATAAAACCCTAAAAAACATTTAAAGGAAAGGAATTAGGCAAAAATATAAGAGAATATGCTTATGACTTTGGGATAGAAAAGCCTTAAGATGAAAAATCACATACCAGAAAGGGAAGAAAACAAGGTAAATTTTAATTCATTAAAATATTTGTGTGATTCATCACTCAGCATCAGAGAAATACAAATCAAAACGACGATGAGATACTACCTCACACCAGTCAGAATGGATAAAATTAACAAGTCAGGAAATGACAGATGCTGGCGAGGATGCAGAGAAAGGGGAACCCTTCTACGCTGTTGGTGGGAATGCAAGCTGGTACAACCACTCTGGAAAACAGCATGGGGGTTCCTCAAAAAGTTGAAAATTGAGCTACCTTACGACGCAGCAATTGCACTACTGGCTACTTACCCTAAAGATACAAATATAGTGATCCAAAGGGGCACGTGCACCTGAATGTTTATAGCAACAATGTCCACAATAGCCAAACTATGGAAAGAACCTAGATGTCCATCAACAGATGAATGGATAAAGAAGATGTGGTATATACATACACAATGGAATACTATGCAGCCATCAAAAGAAATGAAATCTTGCCATTTGCGACAACGTGGATGGAACTAGAGGGTATTATGCTTAGCAAAATAAGTCAGTAGGAGAAAGACAACTGTCATATGATCTCCCTGATATGAGGAAGTGGAGATGCAATGTGAGGGATTAAGGGGGTAGGAAAAGAATAAATGAAACAAGATGGGATCAGGAGGGAGACAAACCATAAGAGACTCTTAATGTCACAAAACAAACTGAGGGTTGCTCGGGGGGAGGGGGTAAGGGAGAGGGTGTTAGGGTTATGGACATTGAGGAGGGTACGTGATATGGTGAGTGCTGTGAAGTGTGTAAAATTGGTGATTCACAGACTTGTACCCCTGGGGCTAATAAAACATTATATGTTTATAAAATTTAAAAAATTAAAAAAAATAAAATAAAATATTTGTGTGATTGAAGATGGTCATAAGAGTCAAATTAAAACATACAGAAAAAAACATTAACAACATATGTAACAAAGGACTTACATAAAATAGGATAAGCCTTTAAAATAAATAAAGCCAAATAACTCAATTTAAAAAATGAGCAAAGCATTTAAATAAAAAATTCATAAACTAGGAAATATACACTATCAAAAAAAAAAAGAAAATTGGTGAAATGGTGAAACCTAGAATAACTAGAAAAAATAGAACAATAAAAATACATATTTTTTCCATCAAGTGGTTAAAAAAATTGTTAATAATGGTGGTTAGTAGTTTTGAAAACAAACATTCTCAATATTCAGATGTATGGAATTTTGCAAGGGAAATTTGACAGTATCTTATTTTGCAAATGTATAAATAGCATTCCCTTTTGATAAGCAATTCATTTTTAAAAAACTGTTATACAGAAATATTTGTATATCTGAAATGCTAAGAGAGTTGAATTTTTGTAAAAAATTATCAAATCTATTACACACACACACAAACACACACACATGTGTGTGTAGCTAGATTCTTGGACCCTACCTACCCTATACTGTGTGATTACTATCTTTAGGGATGGTACCCAGGATTTTTATTTTTAAAATATTTCTCGGATATTCCTATGCAACCATATTTACAAATCACTGGAGCTAAATCAAAAACAAGGGAAAAGTCTTAGGCATCTACATAGTTCATCTGTTTAGAAATATTTATTGAATGCTTATTATGTGCCAGTCCCTGTTCTAGCCTCTGGAAATACAGTAGTGAATAAAATAATATGGGTAATCTAATAAAGTCTCAACATGTTTAGGGAAGAGGGAAAAGAAAAGAAAAGAAAAGGAAAGGAAAGAAAAGAAAAGAAAAGAAAAGAAAAGAAAAGAAAAGAAAAGAAAAGAAAAGAAACAAACTTATTACAATGTATTCTCAAAGCTAGATGTGAATTGGTATTATCTTACTCAGTAAATACAAAATACATAGCTACTCCTTTGAAGATACTGAAAGAATTTTTACATGAAAAAGAGCTTTTTACTGATAACAAAAGCAACAAAAAAAGAGAACCATTAATACAAACTTGTGTTTTCTAGCTAGCGAGTTCCCCCAGCCTAGGTTTCAAGAAATTATTCCAGAATATTCTCACCAATTGAAATGACCACACTGTGTTAGTTTTGCTTATCCCAGAAACAGACATTGCTGATATAGAATTGGAAACCATTTATTTGAGAGGCAGTTTTGTGAAACACTGGCAGAGGAAGACCATATGCCTCAGAATTATGTGAGGGAGCTGGAACAGTACCCCTGATCTGGTTTTCCTTCTGTGGTTTCACTTACCTATGGCAAGCGGAGGTCAATAGGAGCCTAACACTGCACAGTGCCTGAATCATTCAGCAACCTTCATCTCATCACATAGGCATTTTTTCATCTCAACTCATCACAAGAAGGGTGAGTACGGTACAATAAGATAATCTGAGAGAAAGAGAGAGAGAGAGAGATCACATTCATATAACTTTTACTACAAAACATTATAATTGTCCAATTTTATTATTAGTTATTATTAATCTCTTATTGCACCTAATTTTTAAATTGAACTTTGTCATAGGTATGGATGTATAAAAAAATACATACAGTATATACAAGGTTTGGTACCATCCACAGTTTCAGGCATCCACTGGGGGCCTTGGCACATATCCTCCATCATAAGTTGACTGACTTATACATCAATTCCTATCAGCCATAGAATGAGAGGACTGTCTTGGAGAGAGTGTTGATTCTCCAAAACTCTAACCACATGCATGGACAGAGCAGGCTATAGGTCATAAGCAGCACTTAAAAAGACTTGTGCACATTTACAGTTGGACATTGAGTCTTAAGTGAGTCTAGGTGTCAATTTTGCTAGTCAGAGTATCCACTTATTTCACCAAACACTAATCTAGGGGTTGCTATGAAGGTAATTTGTCAATGTGGTTAATGTCTACAATCAGTTGACTTTAAGTGAGAGAGATTGTTCTCGAAAATGGGGTTGGGCCTCAACCAATCAGTTGAAGGCCAAAAGAGCCAAAACTGAAGTTTCCAAAAAAGAAGAAATTTTGCCTCAAGACTGACATGTCAAATCCTACCTGAGTTTCCAGACTGGCAACCTGCCCTGTGGATTTCAGATGTCAGCCTCACAACTCCATAAGCCAATTCCTTCAAATCAATCAACCTCTATCTCTCTCACAGCTAGATCTAGACTATATATACATAGATATGTAGATATAGATATATCCTGAATATATATTATATTGTGTGTGTGTGTGTATTCTGATTCTCTAGAGAACCTTAACTAATCCAAAAGGGCCAGGCAGATATCAGTAGGCCACAGAAAGCACCTGCTACAAATGGTACTTATACCCGTTTCTCTTTTTTAAAATTAAAACACCCACACACACACACACACACACACACACACACACACACACAATTCCTATTTCACCTCATTATAAAAACCAAAGATTCAGAGAACTTCTTTGTGTGTTCCCTGTGATCAGACAGGACCTGAGTGGAAATCAGATGAATACATCATGTCTCAAAAACCGCTAAACCCTGATAGCCAGCATAATTCTGACTGCTATGAACATTCAGATATACATTGATACATTTTTAATCTTTTCCCCAAATTACAACTGTTTAAACACAGGATTCCTAAAGAACACTGCTATTTAAATACAAATTAATAAGCATTGGACACCTGGCTGGTGCAGTTGTTTTTGTGTCTGACTCTTGGGTTCTGCTCAGGTCTTGATCTCAGGGTCATGAGTTTGAGCCCTTGGATGGGCTGTCTGCTCAGCACAGAATCTGCTTGGGACTCTCACTCCCACTATATTCTCAACCTATATTGGTAATTTTAACATGCAGTGTTCAAATACATTCTTATTTTTTTAAATCCAACAATATAAAAGTATGCTGATTAAAAACAAATGTAGTACTTTATGCTTCTTTCCCTTCTCATCCATATAAACATTGATTATTTGGAGCTTTAGTTCCAGACTTTACATGTACACACACACACACACAAATCCAGCCCACTGATGAACTAGACTTTGGAAAATATCAAGGACCTGAAAGACCTGAGGGATTTATAACTCATCTTTTTTTTTTATATATTCTGTCAGTCTCTGATTTATTATATTTCTTATTCTGGATGCTTTAATACAGTAGGCACTGTGTAAAAACGTTCATTGAATGAATTCACTAAGTCCTACTTAGTAACTCCAAAAATGGTACTCTACTTGTGAAAAAAAAAATATATATTTTTTTTATTTAATAGCTCCTGGTTTCATGTAGAAAACTCACATTTGGCTCTCAAATGCACTGCCCAGTGAGGGAGCCTAATTGGAACAGCAGAGTTGGTGTCCGCAGAGGAAGGAGCCAACAACCTGCTATGGAGAAAATGTTTAGGTCCCTCCCACCCAAATGCATATGCTTAAACCGTAATCCCCAATGCACTGGTATTTGAAAATTGAGCCTTAGGAAGTAATTAAGTTATGAGGGTGCAGCCCTCATGAATGGTATTAGTGCCCTTCTAAGAAGAGATGTAGGAGAAATTGCTTCCCCTGTCTCTCTTCACCAAGTGAGGATACAGCAATGAGTTGTCCCTCCACAAACCAGGAACTGAGTTGATTGATTGATCTTAGACTTCTCAGTCTCCAGAATTGTGGGAACACAATTTCTGTTGTCAAAGCCATCCAGGCTATGGTGTTTTTGTTATGGCAGCATGAACTGACTAATTCAAGCCCAAATGACCAAATCTGAAGGAATACTGACCTAAAGTAGCTGATTAAGAGCTTGAAGTAGGGGTAATGGCTATAGCTAATGAGCACAAGCACCAGAGGTCAGCAGCTTTCTTAACATACAAGGACAATAGACAGCTTATTAGAGTAAACCTGTATCTAAATTTCTATTAATAAAAAGTTCAAGTTTCATAATTCTAGGGTGACCCAAAGTGTCAAATAATTCTGGGCTCATAAGTGTTCTATTTCTCAGCCTATCTGTGACCCAATGAGTCTGACTCATGTCTGGTGTGTTCAGGAAAACACAACTTTGACATAATCTAATGAGTTACAGGGTCTTTTGCAAAGAGATCAATCTATACTGAATTTGCTCCTGCTAAGAAGGCTTCAAAATACTTGAGTCTTCCACTATAAAATCCAAATTTGGATGAGTTGCATTAGAATACAAGTCTAATAATAAAACTATAATTTTTAATTTGCTCTTAAAATGGAATTTATTCTCACTAACACAAAGTAACAAGACACACTTTACAAACTTTTTTGATCTTCCATTTACCCATGATAAATGTCAAGCAGCAATTTCCTATAAATTTTTATCTTTAAAGAAAAACATAGTACCTTTACACAACTCTAGCATTGAATAGAATGTTCAATTATACTTTATAAGACCATTCATCAGTTTAACATTTCTAGGAGTCAGTATTTATGAAATCCAGAATAATAAGCTACACAAGGTAACAAGAATTCATAAGTTGCTGGTGCTCTATAAGTGACCAGTTCTCCTAACATGTACATTATTTCATACATCTATATGCACACATATGTATATATAATTTGTGCCTATGTATGCATACATAAAGATGTATATATTTGCTTCAGCTCCTTCAACAATTTTTTTAATATTTTATTTATTTATTTTAGAGAGATACAGTAAGATAATGTGAGTGGGGGAAGGGGCAGAGAGAGAGAATCTCAAGGAGACTCCCTGCTGAGCACAGAACCCAATGTAGGGCTTGATCCCAGGACCCTGAGATCACAACCTGAGCTGAAAACAAGAGTCCAACACTTAGCCAACTGAGCTATGCAGGTGGCCCTTCTTTCACATTTTTAAGGCAACACCATAACTATATATGCATATACACATAGAAAACTCATATACGTGTATATATAGGTATAGATACATGTATATAGATATATTTGAGATATATATGTATGCAAATACATACATATACATGCATATACATATCACATAATGTATACTATTATAGATACAAAGATAAATAATCTAACAGATAGATAAATAATATATAAATATATATACATAATAAGAAAATATAATTTATATGTATGCAAAGCAAAATATATATTTAAGGATAGGAAGGCCCCAAGTCCTTTATTTTACTAAGCAACCAAGGCCCACAGAAAATAAATGACTTAATCAAGTTTGCAGTGGTGAGAAAAAAACAAAAACCCAAGTGTTATTATTCCAGGGAGGTGTTTTTTCCACTTAATATTTTGATTTTATGCCTTGAATTTTAGAGACGGAACATGAACTGTAGATCCTCGCTTCCCACCCCAGCATTCGGCTGACTTGTGTGCTGAGATTTGCCTTCTCTGAGATTTGGATTCTTATCATCAGGCTCTGTTTTGGAAGTACCAATTGCCATTTTAATGCAACTTACTGATCATGCAGACAGCCAGCCTCTCATAAATCATGTAAAGTACCTGAAAATATGATTTATGAGCTAAGTTATGGGAAATGGGGTCCTTTAATATTCTTAACCCTTCAGGATGTTGTTACCTATAAAAGAGTCTCCTTTCCTGACTCAACTGAAGATGCCGCTGAATGTTTTCCTCCCAAACTGCTCCCTGCCCCCACTTTGCACTAACATTGTTACCCTTTTGCCTTCATCCAGAAGGAATTTGCAGCTTCTTTAAGTTCATCAACTGAATGGGAATTCTCAATTCAAACTCATATCCCACTGTCGCTATTACAGAATACGTTCCTAAGGCATTGCCTCTCATGGTAATTAAAGAACTGCACTTAATAGCATCATAGTATAAAATTAAAAGAGCAAGAGTATTACAGTTTGTTGCAGAAAACAGTCCATGAAAGATCCCAGAAAACCCAATATGAAACTAATTTAAACCATATGCCTTGTTGAAAAGGAATATGGAAAAAATGTTTGTAATATGCAGCAAATGAGGCCCATAACTCATTGGGGCCTCCAATGAGTTATGTGTTAAATCCATATTTCACAACATGGTCATGCAGGTTTTTCAATCTCCCTGTCTATTAACCCTTCTCTTTGTGTGGGAGAGTTCATAAGAACAACACGGCTCTGTGTGCATTAATATATTTACATATGCAAATAGAAATCATATACCAATAGCTTCTTTTTTTTTTTACCCCCTCCCTTATGGCTCAATATATTATCGCTTCACCAAACCAACAAATTAAAAACAATTTCCAATTTCCTCCACAAATACCTAGTGGCTAAATGTTATTAATGCATTTGTCTGAAAGGCACAAATTCAAACATTGCTCAGTTAGGGAAGAAGAATATACAGCACTGATTGCTTGCAATCAGTTTCAGTAATCTATATTTTCTTCACGGAGGTGAAAGTTTATCTCGCCATAGAACAACAGTTATAATTTCGCTTCTACCATTCATCAACTCTGATATTTCACAGCCTCAAATCAACACTTTCTGGAGCTACCGAGTAAGCAAGCTGTTGACTCTTTTCTTTTTAGCACATTCTTTTAAAAAAATTGCCTGCACATTATGGGTTTATCTTCTGTCTGTGAGAGACCTTAATAAATCACATTTGCTTTCAGCTATCATAGATTATTAGGCTTTTATAGTCATGAAATAAACTCAATAGACTATTGCTATCTTCAGAAAACAAAAATCTCTGGGTATTTTCCTCTTCATATGAGCACATGATTTCTCTCATTTTTCAGGAGGGGAGTGTTTCATTTAGACTCTGTCAGCATATTGCTTATACAACAATAACACTTCCAACAAACTTGGTCCTGGGAGTAGGAGAGGGAGTGAGCAGAGGACACACAGAGTTCTGGAATCGCAGGGCTTTAGTCAGACTCTGCTGTCCTCACGTTAGAAGCCTGAAGTTTATTTCACAATGTGAACCTCTCCGATTGTTCTCTTTCACCCTTTCTCTTTTCAGATACAATAATTTCTGATCATCTTTTGTAGAACAATGCCTTGAAATCATTTCAGTTTTAAGGGAGTACATGAAGGCCATCAAACAGAATGAAGCCCCTAAAGGAAATTTACATGAATTCTTTCTCAACACAATTACTGCAATTACATACACGTATACCTTTGTGTCCTTAATATTGTAATTTTCATGGGGCAATGATTTGAAGGAGTTCCTTACTAGAAATAGATCTAAAACACAGGGTTTTGATGACATTCTCAGCTAAACTAATTGTGTGAGCTGGGAACAAGGTAATGAGGACAGATGTCAAGGTCAATACAATTACTAATTTCTGAATCTGGGTTAATATTTCCAAGGGCCTTGCATATAAGTTACAGCATCTAACTGTCATAAATGGAAAATTCAGCTTTGGTTTTCTGGTATGGAGGTTATGTTTGTCTTTTCCCAATTGTGTCCCAAAGTGAACCTTATTTGTCAAAGGAATAAAACCGAATCTACTTTCTTGTTGACTCTTCATCATATCGAAAGATGCAGATGTGAAGAACAAAAGAAACACTTGGCATGATCGCTAGAAATGTGTGCATTCCAAAACGCAGCTCATAAAAATCGTATTTATCCCTTTGAGAGGAGACAGGCATAAAAGGGGACAAATTCAAGGAGGAATTGTGGTGTTTGGTTATTTACATTTCTAATTATTAGATAGCTATTTTCCTGGATCTTTTTTCCCCTATCAGCTTCAGACTGTCTGTACATCTTGTGTCATAATTGCTGGGAAAGGACCATTTTCCAAATGATATTCATTTCCAGGTCTCTATGGCTAAGTTGCTGGATGATCACCATGTTTCATAATGATATAAGAATATTCCATAAGCACTGTTTTAGAACTCTATTCACTATCTTGGCTGGGATAAATCAACAAAGGTAGAGAAATGCTGATTAAAAGGCATGCTTCAGTGGAAAATTATTTCGAAGCCAAAATTAATAGAAACTGCTCAACTAAACAGATTTGGGGGCCTGGCGGAGGAGGGGAGATTGGCATGTAGTAATACAGAAAAGGACAACAATCAGATCAATCTCTCTCCATCTTCCTCTCCCCCTGCCTGCTGAGACACACACACATACACACACACACAGAATTGCTCAATAATAATACGTATTAACATTTATAATTCATGTTACTGAGAATCTTTTTTTTTTTTTTAGTTCTAATCATTTTTTTAAATGTGTTTGTGGAACAGAATTCTATTCAATACAATATTTCTGTATTCCACAGAGAGCATGGATGGCAAGCTCTCTGAGTTGTAATTGTCCAACAGGTTTCTGGAACTAATTGGCTAATTCAGAAAGTCATCTCCTGCCTTAGGCTTGACTGACTCTTTCCCCTCTTACAGTATTCCACTGCCAAGCTGCCTTTGTCCATCCTGACTTATTCCACTTTGACACGGAGCCTTGCCTTGTGCCATTGGCCGAGTTCTACTGAGAAATCCTTCCCTTGCGGAACCAAACATTTAAAATCCTGACTCAAAAACACTTCTTAAATGCCACCAAGAAAGAGAAAAGGAAACCCTCCCGTCCCCCTTTTCCCTTATACTGACAGCTTGTCTCTCTCTATTTTTCATCCAAATAAGCAGAGCTCTGTAAATCTTGTCCAGAAGACACGGACTGAAAGAATTAATCAAAGTGTTGTTTATGAGCTGCTCAGAGCAGATTAAATGTTGTGTTGACAACACAATTTGCAAATTATCTATCAACATCAACAGACATACAGCAATGAGCCAAGCCAGTTGGATACCTTTGGACACAAGAGGACCATGTGTTTCCTAGTCTTGCTTCCAAAACGAAGTCCTTTTGAAAGAGTTTTATCCAACATTATTTACAGTCTCATTGCTGCAGATGAGTCTCTTTTAAAATTTATTTTGGACAATGCCAGTTTTATTTCTGCTACACACAAGTCAAATTTCCTAATGTAAACTGACCACAACTTTTCTTCCCAGCCCTCCTTGTCTATCCTACTTCAAATACCCTATACTGCAATTCACAACCAGATATCCACAGATAACTAATCACTTTGTAAAAATAACTGTGTGGGCCCATCTCCAAATGATTTTTACCTTCTGGTATTCACACTCCGCACCCTGCTCTGTGTAGCTCCCTCACTTGTGACAAGGTCAACCTGCATGGCCAATAGAATAAGACAGAGTGACTCTATGTTCCTTCTGAAGTTAGTAGTTTTATCTGTAATTTATTTCTGTGTACTTCTGGGTAGTATTTCATTGTATTGTCATACTACGATTTGTTTTTGCATTTACCTATTAACAAATATTAGAGTCATTTCCAATTTTGACAACTGTGAAAAAAACTACTATGAACATGTGCGTATAATTCTTTTTGTGGGCATATCCTTTCAATTCTCTTAAATAAATATCTAGGAGTGGAATTGGTCACAGAGTAACTTTATAGTATGTTTCATAAATATTGAAAATTTGTTCTCCAGTTTTCCAGTACCGTTTTACCATCTCATTAACAAAGTATGAGAATTCCATTTGCTTTACATCCTTGTCAACACTTGATATCCTTCTCTTCTGGAAATTTTAGCCATTCAAATGAATGTGAAATACTATCTCATAATCTTAAACCAATTCACATTTTCTGACATCTAATAATGTTCAGCAACTTTTCATGAGTTCATTGGGTATTTGTATACCTTCTTTTGTGAAGTGTTCAAGTCTTTTACCCATTTTTAATTGATTTGTTAGCCTCTTTTTTTTTTTAAAGATTTTATTTATTTAATTGACAGAGATCACAAGTAGGCAGAGAAGCAGGCAGAGAGAGAGGAAGAAGCAGGCAGAGAGAGAGGAGGAAGCAGGCTCCCCGCGGAGCAGAGAGCCCGATGCAGGGCTCGATCCCAGGACCCTGGGATCATGACCTGAGCCAAAGGCAGAGGCTTTAACTCACTGAGCCACCCAGGCACCCTGATTTGTTAGCCTCTTATTATTGAATTATCAAAGTTGTTTTTTATAGAGTCTTTTTTAATTATGTTCAGTTAGCCAACATATAGTACATCATTAGTTTTTGACATAAGTGTTCAACAACTCATTAGTTGTGTATAATACCCAGTGCTCATCACAACATGTGCCCTCTTTAATGCCCATCACCAAGTTACCCCAACCCATAACCCTGTTTGCTTCCCAAAGATACAGATTTTGTTAATATATTCTTTATAAAATTCCTTTTCCAGAATTATCACAGTGATTATTTTCTCCCAATCTAGAGCTTAATTTTATTATTTCTTTAAAAGATTTGTTTATTTTATCCTATTTAGAGTGAGGGAGGAAGAGAGAGAGAGCATGAGCCAAGAGAGGAACAGAAGGAGAGGGAGAGAGAGAATCTCAAGCAGGCTCTGTGCTGAACACAGAGCCCAATGTGGGGCTTGATCTCAGGACCCCAAGATCATGACCTGAGCTGAAACCAAGAGTTGGTTACTTAACCAACTGAGCCAACCAGATGCCCCTTAATTTTTATCTTAAAGCTGCAGGTTTTACTATAGATTAAGCTTTATTTACCATGTTTTATGGTTTGTGCTTTTTACATAACTATCCAAGAAATCCTTGCCTACTCCAATGTTGAGAAGATTCTCTTCTGTATTTTCTCCTAGAAGCATTATAGTTTAGCTTCTTGGTAAAAATTATAGTATCAGCCTAATAATATCTATCAAAAATTTAGAAGCTTGTAGGATTTTGATGGGTCTTATATAATACTTAGAGTTTAATTTAGGAAGAACTGACATCTGTAAAATACAGAGTCTTCCAATCCATGAATATGGTAACTTCTCCATTCTGTAATGGAGAATAATTCTGTAATATCATAATGATAATGCAATTCATTGTCAATCTGTGTATTACTCTTGTGTGTCTTGTTATATCCATTTCTGGATATTTTGATGTTTTCATTATTTTATTTTTAAAATATAGTAGACATGTGATTGATGCTGTTATAAATTTTATATCCTAAACCTTGCTAAATTCACTTACCAATTTCAGAAGATTTTTTTTTCTAGATTACCTAAGATTTCCCAGTATTTTCTTTTTCTACATGTATCTGTAAATAAAGAGAAGTTTACATCTTCCTTACCAATCTGTTATGTGTCAGCTGCCTTTTTTCCTTGTTATGTTAGCAAGATCTCAAGTATTATATTGAATAGAATAGGGTAGAGCAGATACCTTGGCCTTGTTTTCATTCTTCAGGAGAAAATTATTCTGTTTGTACCATTAAAAATCAGTTTAGAATTTCATAAGTGCTTGCTATCAAATCCAGGAAATTTTCTTCTATTCTTAATTGGCTGTGGTTTTTTAATATGAATAGGAGTTGAATTATATCAATTGTTATTTCTGCATCTGTAGGTGTATCTGATTTATCTTCTTTTTTCCTGTTAATATGGGGAATGATAATGATTGATTTTCATTTTAATGTTTAAACCAACCTTGCATTCCTGGGATGAATACTACTTGGTTATAATGTATTATCTTTTTTTTAAAATACATTACTATTTTAAATTTGATAATACTTATCAAAGTTTGTATCTCTGTCCATGAATGATATTGGCATGCAATTTTCTTTTTAATAAGGTATTTGTCAGATTTGGGTATTATGGTTATGTTTGTCTCACAGAATTTGTTGGAAAGCATTCAACCCATCTCTATTTTGTGAAAGACTTTGTTGTAAAATTGTTATTATTTATACAAGTGTTTCATAGCATATACCAGAGAAATCACCTGAAATTTTCCTTAGGGTTATATTTCTTATTATGTCTTCAAAAATTTAAATAGATAATGTGCTATTCAGATTTTTCTACTTCATCCTGTGTCATTTTAGGTAAAAAGTATTTTTCATGGCATGTGATCATTTCATTGAAGTTATTGCCAATAATAGCATAAAGTTGTTCATACCATTCCTTAAATTCCTTCAAATGTCTATAGAATCTGTAGTGATATTTCCTTTTTAAATTAGGATTTTGTTAATTTGTATTTTATTCCCTTTTTGGCTTGATCATTCTAATCAGGTGTTTCTTAATTTTAGTAATCTTCAAAGAACAAACTCTTGACTTTGTTCATCTTCTCTATTATTTGCTTATTTTAACTCATTGATTTCAGTTATTTTTTCATCTACTTATTATGAGTTGAATTTGCTCTTTTTTCCTAACTTCTCAAAGTAAAAAATAAGATCATTGATTTATAAATTTCTTCACTTCAAATACACATATTTAATACTTCAAATGTCCTTCTTAAGTGCTGCTTAGATTCTTCCCACAAATTTTGATGTGTTTTCATTAGCATTCAATTTAAAATATTTTTTGATTTTCCTTCTGATTTCTTCTGTCACCCATGAAATATTTAAAAATATGTCATTTAATTTCCAAATATTTGGAGTTTTTGATATCTTATTTTTATTGGTTTTCAATTTAATTCTGTTGTGGTCTAACATCAAGTGCCAAAAGATTCCAATCTTTTGAAATTTATTGACTTCATTTGTGGCCCAATACATGTTATATTTTGATGAACATTCTATGTTAATTTGAAAGAAATGTTTATTCTGTGGTTGTTAAATATAGTGCTCTTTAAATGTCAATTACTTTGGTTGATAGTGTTGGTCAGACCTTCTGTAGCCTTACTGATATTTTTCCTACTTGTTTCATCTTAATGAGAGAAGGTTGTTAAAATTTCCAACTATTATTATCGATTTGTTTATTTCTCCCTTTGCCTCTGCCAATTTCTGCCTCATGAATTTTAAAGTTCTATTATTAGATGCATACATCTTTAGGATTGTTGTGTCTTCTTGATTCATTGCCCCTTTAATCATTATAAAATGTCCCTCTTTGTCTATAATAATATTTCTTGTCCTTAAGTCTATATACACATACCATAGCTTTCTTTTGATTAGTATTTCCATGGTGTATCTTTTTCTATCTTGTCACTTTTAACCTATTTATAATCTTCATATTTAAAGTGCATATTTTATAGACAGAAGATAGCTGTATTATTTTTCTTCCTTTCTGACAACCTTTACTTTTAAATATAACATTTAAACAACTTGTATTTAATGTAGTCATAGATATGATCAGTTTAAGTTTATATTCTTGCAATTATTTTTCTATTTGTCTCACTTGTTCTTTGCTTTCCTCTTATGTACCTTCTTTTAGATTAATTGGGCATATATTATTATTCTATTTTATGCCTTCTATTGACTTATGAACTACTCTTCTTTTATTTGTTATTAGTGCTGTAGCATTTATAATACCCATCAATAACTTATCAAAGTCTATTCAGAGTCAATATATTATCATCTCACACATCATATTTAACTATTCACATTTATCATTTTTCACATCTCTACGGACAAATTTATTTTTTTATACATCATACTTCTCATTTCACAAATGGAAAAATCTTTTGCCTTTTCTTGTACCACTTTTGTTATTTCTTTAATTCTACATATAATTTAACTGTCTTCCATATTATTTTTACATTAAATAGTCATTAATTTTGAAGGAACTGAATTAAAAGAAAACAAAGTTAATTTTTTTTCCCATTTTTGTTCTTTCCTTCCTACCCACAGTATCATTTTCCTTTGTTCTGAAGCACATCCTTTGTATTTATTGTAGTGGCAGTCTGCTGGTAATACATAATAATCTTGCTTACATTTATCCAAAAATGTCTTTATTTCATCCTCATTTTTGAAGTATATTTTTGCTAATTCAATTCTGAATTGAGAGAGTTCTTCCCTTGTTTTTAACTCTTTAAATGTATCACTCATGGTCTCTTCAACTTTATTACTTCTTATGAGATGGTAGCAATTATTAGTATAATTGTTCCCCTATATGTCATATGTCTTTGCTTCTAGCTGGCTTTAAAGAAAAATATATATATTTTTTCTTTACCTTTGGATTTTAGCATATCTGTCGTGCCTCAGTGTCATTTTCATAATACTTAGGACATTTTAAGGCATTATTTATTTCAATCTTTTTTTCAGACCACTGTCACTGTCTTCTTCTGGGAATCCACTTATATGTAAATTATACCAATTAATATTGTCCATTAGGTCCCTGTACTTTTAATTTTATTCATTTATTCTCTTTCTTTTCCAAATTACACAATTTCTATTTATTTGTCTTTAAGTTTACTGATTCTGCATTCTGCCATATCCAATTTGCTATTAAGATAGTCAGTTAATTTTCTATTTCAGTTATTATATTCTTCCTTTCTGGAATTCAATTTTCTTCTATAGTTTCATTTTCTGCTGATATTTCCTATCTATTCATGCATTTGACCATATTTTCTATTAGTTATTTGAGCATATTTTATTCTTTGAACACATTTATACTTAATGTATATTAATATGTTTTATATCCTTGTAAAATATATTCTTTATATTCTTTGAACACATTATTGTTAGCAGCATTTTCTGGCTAACTCTCATATATCAGAGCAACTTGGATTTGGTTTGTAGTATTAGTTGGTGTCTTTATTTTCATTCTGGGTTGCATTTTCCTGTTTCTTTGCATGTCTCATTATTTTTATTATAATATATGTATATTATAATAAATATGTATATTATTATATATATTTTATATAATATATATTATATATATATAATGTAGATTCTAGATTCTCCTATTTTCCCTTTAATGTGTTTATTTTTGTCCTAATACACATTTCAATTATGAGTTGGTCATCTATAAATAATACAGACTTGATTTTGTGTGTTGTTAGAAGCATCTTTGGAAAGTCAAACGTTTCTTCAGCCTCTTTAATGTTGTAGACTCTACCTCTAAATTTTTCTTTTCTAGTTAGGCCAGAGCCTTATTCAAAATCTTGTATCTCTGTTCTGCTATCAAATCCATATCAAACCCATCAAAGCAGCTGCTCTCTGTAAGCCTGTGTCATCTTATCCTGTGTGTGGGAACTCCTGTCCCACAGAATTCTGGACTTGCCTAGCACAAAGAGCTACTTTCTCTACAGTGTACTGTCTTGCAGATTCCAGCTCGTTTGGGAGCTCCATACTTAAATTTTAGCTTCTTCAACTCAATAGAAACCATTATTCTTTTCTGGAGTCTAGCTTCTTGTACCATAGTTGGGGGTTTGTCCCAGGCAGAGAATCAGGGAAATCATGGGGGTCCCCTCACAAATTTCCCTTTTGTGGGGCATCATTGTTTTATGCTATCTGTTGTCTAAAGCTTCAAATCCAATGATTCATATGTTTTGTCCAGTTTTATGGTTGTTTACGGTTGATTATGATGCAATGGTCTAGTATAATGCTCCATTATACTTTTAATAGTTCTTTTTTAAGTAAAGAAATTTCAATGCAGATTATTTATGCTTATGAACAAAACTGATTAGCTTCTCTTACAACCCAGACTGGTCTGGGCTTGGGAGTCAATGTAATGATACTGCCTATTACATATGAATTAGATTTGCCAAGAAAGCTTGTCTCTAAGTCTGTTACCCACCTACCAGGAACCCTCCTGATATTTTCTTTCATGGTCCAAAATTTCCATTAGACTCATTTTTTTCAATGTTAAAATAAATGTAGAGACATAACTGCAATAGACACCAATTAAAATTCAGTTGGGGACATATTTTTGAGAGTGCCCAAATGAGTGTTTGAGAAGTATAGCTGCATAAGTCCAGGATTCAGGGTTAAGAGGATTACTCAGCCTCTCAAAGGCTCAGTTTCTTAACCTGTAAAGTGTGTCAGAGCTCTTTGTGAATTGTTAAATTCTGACTGAAAAGAAAATGTTTATTTCATTATGAGGCACTGATTAAAATATGCTTCCTATTTGGTGGGAAGAGGTGGAGAAAGGGAAAAAGTGTGGGGGAAGAATTGTCTCTGACTTTTACCCATTATCACAAATTATTAGAATATTTATTAGCACAGAAAATCTAATTCTGAGGAAATACATTTTAAGCCCATCCCATTGAAATTAAAATGCCATGAGAAATGGATTTATGGCATCGGAAATAAAAACAGTGTTGGAAAGTGTCACAGAATGGAAGGAGAAATATAATAAACTTAAGGAACTTGCAGGAGGGGTGATGACGATAAATTACATTCAAGTAGCCCTGATTTTCAATAGCTCAATCTGGGTAATTAGTCATTTTTACCTTCACCTAATAAGCAACTAGTAGGTGGTATGAATATTCAAGCTACCATCGAGTGATTTACAATGATTATTGAACATGGTTGGCACTATTTATACCCATTACACAGAAGAAGAAATGAGAGCTTAGAGACTGTAGTGGACAGACTTTAAGATGGACTCATGTTCCCTGCTTCCTGGTGTCCATGCCCTATATGCCCTGTAAAATTCCCTCCTCTTCAGTGTGAGCAAGATCTGTGACTTGCTTTTAACTAGCAAAATATGTCAAACGTGATGAATCACTCCCATGATTACAACATATTATATAAGACTCCATCTTCGTAACAGACTCACTCTATTTGTGACTTTGAAGACGCAACTTGCCATGAATCCTACACCTGCAGGAAATACTGCAAACCATCTGAAGAAGGTTAGAATTAGATCTTTTCCCAGTTGAGCATCTCATAAGAAACCAATTCCAACTCAAACCTTTGTTGCAGACTTGTGAAGCACTAAGCAGAGAACTCAGTTAAAATGTCCAAATTCCTGATCCAGAGAAACTGCAAAATAATAGATACATGTTGTCTTAAGCCATTAAGTTTGGGGTACTTTGTTAGGCAGAAGTAGATAACTGACACAAGGGGTAGGTTAAGTTACTTGAGGTCATATAGCTAAGAAGGGGTAACAATCAAACCAAACCCATTTGAATTCAAACTGCTTACTCTTTGCTAATATTCTATATTAAATCCTACACCCTGCTCTACAGTAACCCAGTTCCCACCAGTGAAAACTTGATAACGCTAAGAAACTTCCCAGTGTAACCCAGAGTTTCAAAAACTTTGAATCTTGACTTGAAATTTGCTTGTCTTTCATGTAAAAGGGTAGCGAAATCTCCATATGCAAATAGCTGACACCAGTTGAGCTTACCACGTATGAGGATCCATTCTCAGGAATTGATGTGCATGATCTCACTAACTTTTTGACACTCCTGTGCTGTAGAGGTTTATCTGGGATTTTTAGAAAGGAGAGGAGAATAGTATAAATTGTTCCCATTTGGGGAGAATATGTCTATCTGGTTAAATCCATTCAGAGCTGCTAAACATACATATATGTCCATGTAGCAGATATTGTGTTCCCTACATTTTTTCTATCTTTTTACTCACCATGTAACAGCCTTGCTTTTTGGGTGGGTCTTAAATAACCTATGCACTCAGAATAATCCCTTTCCCTTTGCCACAGTGATGGTCCAATCAGAATACTATTGTACTAATGGACATGGATACAAGTGAAACTTCTAGGAGCATTTGGCAGCCATTCTGCCACTATTAAAGAAGTCTAGTCTAGGGTGAAGACACTACAATAAGTCTGAAAATAATAGGTCCTCCATAACATTGTTGAGTACCTAGATTATGTCCCCCATATTCCTACTCTTTCCTTCTATGTAAACCAACAATTTTCCCTTTGTTTAAGTCAATATAGGTTGAATTTTCTCTTGCAGATAACAAAATGAATGGCTGAGGGTTGCAATTCCTTAAAATTGTTCTTACTACAAAAAGAATGATAAGTGATAGGATAGAGGTGTTAGCTAACACTGTGGTGACAAATATAGTACAATATGTAAATGTATCAATCAACACTCTGCACAATTTAAATTTACACAATGCTATATGTCAGGTGTACCCCAATAAACACAATAATTTTTTTTTCTGATACCTTCCTCTGAATTGTTTTGTGGTAATGTATGTTCAGTGAGAGTTAAGTAAAAATGTTGTCATTTGTCATGTAAATCTTTGAGACAACTCAGTCTATCAGTGTGGTAGCTAGCCCTCAAAGGAGCCCCTAATGTTCTTTTCTTCTTGGTACTTATACATTTATGTAGTCTTCTACAAGATTGAATCAGGACTGGCTATAACCAGTCACAGAAATGACAGTGTATACTCTCCAAGACCGAGTCATAAGACATTAAAGCTGCCAACTTAGTCTCTTAAATCTCTCCCTTTGGGGGAAGATAGCCATCATGCCATGAATATATTTAAACAGCCTAAGAGTCCCTCACATGGAGAGAACTGAGACCTACTACCAAGAGCCAATGCCAACTTGCTAGCTATGTGAGTGAGCCACCTTGGATGTAGATTAAGTCCCAGTGAAGCATTCAGATTTAGTGTAACCCAGCATACTTTTGACTGCCACCTTGTGAGAAATCTGAGCCCGGATCACCAGCCAAGCCATTCCTGAATTCTGGACCTATAGACACAGTACAAAATTATAGCTCTTTTAGTTTACCAAATTTTGAGGTAAGTTGCTACACAGCAATAACTAACTAATACAATCATCATGTATTTAAAATCATATAGTTTTTAGAAGGAAGGCAGTAAGAATAATAAGTGACATCTTCCTGGTTACAAAGAACTTAAAATCTTATTGAAAAGATAATGATAATACATATGAAAAAAAAACACATTCCCTTCCATAGAGATGACACACAAAAATGTATCATTAATTAACTTAGAGACCAATACAAGATAGGTTTTTAACAAAGGCTTTAAATTGTATACTGCAAGACATAGCTATGAAGTTAGCTGCCAACTATTTGCTATAGCCAAAAGGTTTGTATAATGTTTATAGGAGCAAATAAACACAAATGTTAACTTAAATTAAGTTTAAAAATTAAGGTCTTAAATTCCTACATTAGAATTTGAAAAATCTCCCATAGTTTGACTAATAGTTGATTTTTGGTTTGTTGAGAAATGATTTATATTCTACAGTTATAAAAACTATCCTAAGAATGGATTGTGAGATGACAAAAAACAAGAGAGCTGATAAAGTGATCAATCAATAATCAATACTTTTATATAATTAAAATTTGAAATAAAAGGTGATTTGCTCAAGAATTCGCAGGATTAGCTAAATATCAGGAAACAAAAAATATTGTCCCCTCAAGATAGAAGAATGGAAGGAACAGTATGACCCTTCTCCCAAAGATTTACATCAATGGAGAGCTTAAAACATGGTATTTCCCTCACAAGGAGCTATTTACAGCATATGAAGCAAGAACTGAGAAATTTTTTAATATAAAACAAACAAACAAAACCTGATAAGATATGTTTACTGGGTTCTACAGGGTAATTACTCTAATATGTAAAAAATAAATTCCTATAATATGGTCAGCAACTTGCTAAAGGACCAGGAACATCTAATGCCAATGATTTCATTAAGCTATTAGATTCTCTTTGATTAAAACTAACAATCAGTGTTACACCACCTGACAATGGAAGCTTTTCATCAGAGAAGCTAGTTAAACTACAGCAGTGTTGTCTCTCTTATCACGGCTTCCATATGAAACTCAGAAGAATAGAGCTTCCTCAGTCCAACAGCTGGAAAACCCCACTTCTGAGATAAGAGAGGTTGTGTTCATCATGACAAAAAGTGCAATATTATGAAGGAATTTGCAGAAATAATAGGATCTACATGGAAATGCTGAGGACAATTGAACAAATGTGTCCAGACACTGACTTATGTTTTAAGCTTTTCTTCAAGATGGGGCATTGCATTCATGGTTGCTATTTAACTTTTCAGCTCCGGATAATCACATGTAGCTATTCTCTCTCTCTCTCCTCTTTTTTCCCCAACAACAGAAATGACATTTCACAATCAAAACTCAAAAAAGAATTTACTACAGCCAGGTTTTTTAAACCCAATAATGATTTTTTTTTTTTTTTTTAAGATTAAAGGTTTCTTTTTTAGCAGAAATGAACTAACCACTTGCTAGGCACCAGATGCAGCTATAAGCAAGTTACTTCCTTTGACTCACTTGAGCTTCACAAGAAGCCCAAGAAGTAGTTCACTTTGATTATCCTCATCTCACAGATAAGGAAAGTTAACCTCACAAAGCCAAACAATTCACCAAAGGTCATACAGTTTTTCCATTTGTCTCCAGAATCCATGCACATATATAATTTACTAAAAGGCATACCTTCACTTTTTTTTTTCATTTTTAATGTGGTAGCAATCAATAAATCAAAACTCTAGATATAACTGCCTGACTGGTTTTTTGTCTGTTGTTTCACTTTTTAAAAATGGTCTCAATGTATGCAATCTACTGGTTAAAGCAAATATACACATTCTTGGAAGTGTACAAATCTAATACTTTGGTACATTAAAGGGTATTTTAAATGAACTAAGAGAGCTACTGTTTAAATTACTTTTTGAAGTACATTTTAGAAATTCAAATTCCCATAACTTGGGCTTGGTTATAGCATGTCACCTAGTAAATGATTTTTTTACCCTTCTTGGATAAAAGAGACAGAAAGAGAACAAAGAAGAATGATAGAAGGAATGTCAAATTGTAAGAAGGAAATATTATTAAATGTATTATTTAATCATTTGATTCTTGAATAAATAATAATAATTCCAATAAGTTCCTGCTTGTAGAGAACTTTGTGCCTCATAAAAATGCTTTCAAATCCATTTGTTATTTGATGTTTAAAGTGATCCTGTGATGAAGAATGTCCAAGTATAATTAAAACCACATTGCATATGAATGACTGCTTAGCTATCAGCACTTGAAAGATAAGAACAGCCTTATCCTTGTTCACTTCTGTATCCCAGCTTTTAACATAATACCTGGAACATAGCAGGCACTCAATAAGCAGCTGCTAAGTAAATAAATGAATCATTCAGTTAATGAGGTAAGAGGTCAAGATTTTGATCTCTGGCTAGACTACAAGGGTATGAAGGCTACTTAAATATTTCTTTGTCACTTAAGCATTTTGAAACTTCAGGCAAGTTTTTTAACATCTCTGAGTGTCTGTTTCTTCATATAAACATGGGGATAATAATACCTGCCTCATCATGAAAAGATGCAGATGCAATAAGCTAACACATCCAAAGTACACAGAACAGAGCTGGACACATAATAGTTGCTCAATATAAATTGGTGAATGAATGAATAATGCAGCAATTAAGTGAACTAAGACTCAGAACAAGTCTCTGACTCTAAATGCGGATTCCTTCTGCGACCTTATCATGCAAGACATCTTCAAGTACTATGAGATCCACCCAAGGGCATGTAGCTTACAAGCCATGTAGCTAATGGCTGACCCAGACACTAGACCAAGTCCTGGATAGATCCTGACCTGATGTGGTTAAGAGCCTGGATCCCAAAACTCAAAGTAGCTTTTACTGATGATTCCTTCAAGGCTTCTCTGGAACTAACCTTATATTTTTAGAGCCATCTAACCAGAAACCCAAAGGATGGAGTTACATTTAAATGCCTTAGTTTTATGATTTTAAATTGTGTTCTTAGTAAACCACAAGTTCTTTGAAGGAATAGCTACTTAGTCTAGTTCCCCAGAGCTTAACATGGTACTTGGCACCTAGTGAGTACACTGTAAATATTTGTTCAGTGGATGGATACTCCATACAAACCTAGCAAATGCAGTTCCACAGAGCAACTTCAGGATTTCAAAAATGCTTTATTAAAGAATTGGTTTAACCATTTACTTAAAATATTTGAATTATATCAAAAGCTGTAATAAAAATTACACATACTCAAATGCATTGTATTTTAAAATTTCACATATTAGATACCACCAACACAATGAACTGTATAGCCAGATGAACCACTGCAGGTGTCGAGTTGAATGTAGTATTTCCTGCCATTATTTATTTCTATTTTATTTTATTTTGCAAATAATGATTAGGCACCTACTCTGTGCTTAGGTACCATCTAGGTACTTGAGATATATTGTTAAAAAATTGAACAAAAATTTCTGTCTTTATGGAGCTTACATTCTAATGGAGAGACAGACAACAGTAAATTGTATGGTTTATCATAAAGGAATAAATTGTTTTCGACTGGAGTTGTGTTTGTGGGGGTGAAAAGAGGTTATAATTTTTATTAGGGTGGTTAGGGAAGGCCCAATTGAGGAGATCACATTAGAGCAGATATTTGAAGGTAAGGGACTTAGCTAGGTGGATTTCCAGGTGGAAAGGTAATTGGATGCTCATATAGGAAAAAAATAAAATTAATTCATGCCTCATACCATAAACAAAAATAGTTTTTTGGTTGGAGTAGAAATCTAAGTATAAAATTCAAAGTAAATAATATTTTAAAAATGTAGGACTTCATAGCATTCGGTTGGAATATTTTAATAGGACATCAGAGCTCTAATTATAAAGGAAATATGGATAAATCTAACTTATATGTTGTTCATCAGAGTCATCATTAAGAAAATAAAACCACAAAGCTGGGTTGGGAAAGTATATTTTCAAAATATATAACAGACATAAAACTAATATCCACACTATATAAAGGACTTCAATAAATCAATAAGAAATAACAGCAACAAAAGGGGAAAAAAAAGACACGAGACTTCAACAGGTACTTCACAGAAGAAGCAATCCAAATAGCCAGTAGTCTAATGAAAAGGTGTTCATCCTTATTTGTCATAATAGAAATGTAAATTAAAAACACATGGTTATAGCCACAAGTCCACTAGAATGACAAAAATTAAAAAGGTTAGAATACCAAGGTTTTTAAGGATGCGCAACAATTGGAACTGTCATGTACAGATGGTGAGAATATAAATTGACACCTTTTGAGAAGTTGTATGATGTTATTTATTAAAGATGAAAATATGTCTCTATGACTCAGAAATTCCACTTCCAGTTATATATCCCTCTGAACTATGCACACACAAAAATCAAGAAACATATGCAAGCATGTTCAGGACAGCATTATTCAAAGTAACTCACATCTTTAAAAGCAAACCAGATGCCCATCAGTGATGGAATGGAAAACTAAATGGCAGTACCTTCATATAATGTATAGCACAAACACAAGCAAATTACCATTACACACGACATACAGTGAAAAAAGCCAGACAAAAAGAATACAATAAGCACAGAAATGGCATAATTCCACTTATACAAAGTTGAGAAACAGACAAATGAAACTCAATGGTTCAGAGATGCATACCTGGTGTGGGATATATATAACAAAGAGATTGATATTAAAAAAATTGGGAAAGTAATTACCTATTAGAAAAGACAGGGTAGTAATGGGAAAGAAGCACATGAAAGGCTTTTGAGATGCTGGCAGTTTCCACTTTCTTAATCTTAGGGGTTTTTGTGAGAGTTTCTTTTATAATAATTTATTAAGCTATCAGTTCACATTTTAGGTAATTTTTGCATGTGTTGTATTTCACAATAAAAATTCTAAAGTTATTAGAAAGATATTAATTTTTAAGCAATTTAAAAAATGTGGACAAGCAAGGGTTATATAGGAAATCTCTGTCAGTTTCTCTCTATTTTATTATAAACCTAAAACTGCTCTAAAAACAAAAGTAAACCCTCAATTAAAAAAAAATTAATCAGGTAAGAATTAAAAAAAATTTTTGAAGGGGAAGAATTAGAGATTATTAGTACAGATACTTTTAGGGAATTTTGTTTCAGAAGAGAGTTAAAAAAAAAAAAATGAACCAGTAGCTAGTGGGGGAAGTGATTACACGAGGAAGATTGATGGCAGGAATTGACCCAGTAGAAAGCAAATGTAGGAGAAATAAAGGAGAATTGCTGAAGCAAGGTCTTGGAATAAGCAAAAAGGGATGGAATTCAGGGCACAAGCAGAAGGGTTGGCATTAGATAGGAGCATGGCTACTTTGGCTTGGAAATAGGCAAATTGTATTGATAACAGAGGTTGACATGTGAACCAATGTGTTGGCGGTACCTGACAGATATTCTCTTCTGATAGGTCCTATTTTCTCAGTGAATTAGGAAACACAGTCACTGGCTGAATGTGAGGATAGGAAACCTGTGTTAGGAATTGAGAAAAGAGAAGAGGTGTGAAATAATCTTCTAGAAAGGTGGAAGAACAAATGGACTAAGGAAGTATGGTATTAACACCAGATAGCTATGAGTTCTCTTCAAGTTAGTGAAAATGAGTATAAAGTGAGAAAAGTCAACACACCTAGTATTTTCCTCATTCGGCTACATGGTGCAGATTTTTATTTTAGTACACACACACGCACACATACACATTGAGATATTTATATGCAGATGTATACATAAGTGATTTTATTTTTTGTGTCGTCTTATTAGAACGTAGACCCAGGAGTCATTACCTTTTTTTTTTTTTTCATCTTACATATTTCTGTACCCCCAGCATCTAAAACAGTGCTGGTCATATAGTAGAGTCTCCAGAAATACTTGAACAAATGCATGAGGATGGTTGTTAACTATTATCAATGTTTTGGTTTTAAAACAAAAATTTTCTACTATGCTTCTCTCAGATACCTTATTCATTTCACTCTAAAAGTATCTTGAGATTATAAGGACAATGGAGTTACAAACAAATCAATCAACCAATTAACAAAACAATTGCAACTACTTCTGTTTCAATCACAATACTCTCAATACTGTGCAATGAAAACAAAATATTCAAATCAGTTAGATGATGACATTGATCCGATTTCAGCTGTCATCCATAAACACTGATTTGAAATTTTGTGTTCAACAATAAGCACCTCATTTAGCTAATATGAAGGTCTTCATAATGAATAAATATTAATAATTTAACTTGCAAAATAAAATTATACTGACAATTTTTTTTTATATTTTAAGATTCTGTATCACAGTTGACTTCAAAAAGCTTTCTGTTTATGTAAATTTTAAATCCACTACCTTAGATAACAATTAGAAAGACAGACTTATCAAATATGAGAGTGACATGAAACTAGGGGAAAAGAGCAAATTCACTGGAAAATATTTTGACAGAATGAAGCATTGTACGAAATCTAGTATGTTAAAATTCAACAGGAAAAATTATTTAGTTATTTTGTGGTACTCCTCCCCCATAAACAACTACACAAATAAAACACCATTTGTTTTAGCAGAACTCAGATAAAAATACTTGTTCTGGCTGGCAATAGGCTCAGTGAGTACCTATGATGACACAGAACTGCCCCTCAAAGAACTAATGTGATTTTAAGCTGTATTAAGAAATAGATATCTTAAAAAAAAAAAGAAATATATATCTTGGATAAATGATACAAAAATATTCTTTTCTCTGGCTACTTATAATATACCTTGTGTACTCAGTCAATTCTAAGTACCACAATTTAAGGCAAATTAGAACGTTCACAGAAAACATTGCATAAGGTGAAGAAAATCCAATGTCCTAAGTAAAATCATTTCTTACAACAAGATGAAGTCATTTATCCAGCAGAAGCAAAAATTCAGGGAAGATAGGGAGGCCTCAAATATTTGTGTATCAATATATAAAAGAGGAATTCTATTGACTATGGCCCAAAGAAATAGGACTGAGACAATGGGTAAATATGGGGAAACATACTGGTTTGATGTGATACGGTATGAAATGGAATCACCATACAATATTTCTGAAATCAGAAAACTGCAATTTGAGAGTTTCCCAGGAATTTCTGCATTCTAAGTTAGAGAATGGGATTTGTCTTTGGAATAGATCCACCTTTTGTTCAGGGAGCCATCTCTGTGGCAAGTTTCTCTGGTCATGCAGGTGACAAGAATCTGCTGATTGTTCCTAAGGGACACCTAATAGGTTGAAAAATTCCAGATGGAACCATTAAATGCTCTTCTTTCAACTAAACATTATTTGATCATTGGGTTTATGGGTTCTTGTTCATCAGTTTGCTATAAGAGGGTTGGAGATTGAGCAAGGATCAAATCTAGAATCTTCATGTTAATCTGTGTCAAGGAAATGATCTTGTTGCATTCCACTGGCATCTTCATTCATTTAGCAAATTTTTATTGAACTTCTGTGTATCGGGCACTGTTCTAAATAGTGCACTTACAATAGGGAATACATGTTCTTCCAGCAGAAGTCTGCTTGTCTATCTATGATATTGTGATTTTATAATAAGAATTATACATTTGGTCTACAACCCATTCCTGGCAAAGAGGCCCCAAAACCCTTGGAATTTCCTAAGGAAGGAGAGGTAACAAAGAGTCTTTTATTATGTTACCATTAACGTGACATGACTTTGGGACTACAAATAAGAGTGGGATTGGTTGTGGGGTGGGGCAAATCCAGTGCAAGATTAGAAGGCTGAAAATTTCAGTCCCATCCCTGACCTCCAAGTAAGGGGAAAGAGCCTGGAAGTTAAACCACCAAAGGCCAGTTATTTAAACAATCATGACTATGTAATGAAGCCTCTGTAAAAACCCTAACAAAGGGGGTTCAGAGAGTCTCATGTTTGGGGAGAGTGACCCTCTCAGAGAGAGCATGGAAGCTTCCTACTTTTTCACCATACCTTGCCCAATGTATCTCTTAATCTGATTGTTGATTCATGTGTTTTAATATCCTTTTGTAATAAATCAGCAATCTAGTGAATAAAGGGTTTCCTGAATTCTGTGAGCCACTTAAGTAAATTAATCAAACCCAAGATGGGGGTCATAGAAACCTCTGATTTAATAGCCATTCAGTTAGAAATATAGGTAACAAGCTGGACTTGCTAGTGGTGTCTGGAATGGAGGCTGGTCTTATGGGACTGAGCCCTTAGCCTATGGAATTTAATGCTCTTTCCAGGTAAACCGTGTTAGAATTGAGTTCAATTCTTAGCCCCCAACACACACACATTGGAATTGGATCCAGGAACCCGAAATATTATCAAACTTTTTTGAAGTCTTGACTCAGTTCTCAACTTCTCAATAAAGCCTACTCAGACCTCACAAGCAAACACTCCCATCCTGCTTCCATCACATTACGTCCTCATACTGGAGACTTCATAACCAGTTTTCTTTTTTCCTCTTTTTATTTTGTTCACAGCATTTGGCTACCTTCTAATACATGTTGTAATTCTCTTACTTGGAACTTAGATCCTCCAAATAGATTTGTGTCTATTTTGTTTACTGTTAAATCCCTAGCTCGTAGAACAGGGCCAAGTAAAAGTAGACATACAGTAAGTAACTGTGAATGAATGATAAAAACCCTGACACTGCCTGAAAAGTACCTGGGTTGTTGCCAACTCTCCTCTGAGACCTGTGTGGGTTCCTGGCCAATCTGATGGTCAGTATCAGGTTGACCCAGTTATAACAACATTGCAACAACCAGTGTAAGATTTGCCCTAGTTGGGAAGAAGACTCTTCCCCCTTTTAGACAACAGTTATGGAGACATGAACTTACACGGAGGATGAGGAAGAGGACGTTGTTAACCATGGTGGGCAGAAAAAAGGCGAATCATTAAAATTTTGGCTGGTGGCTTAGGAAATGAGGGAACTGGTGTATGGAACTTGATAAAGAAGGATAGTAACAGTTGAGCAGTACTACAGTTCATTACCTGATGCGGTTTGCTACGCCCTTTAAGACCCATTCGAGATGATAATAAAGTTCTTAGAGCATTTTGCAGTGGGTCCTGGCTGCTCTAAGAAAGATTTAGCCCTGCCAGGGAGATTCCCAGGAGATAGTGCTGTGAGAAAACAAAAGTGAATCATTAACTAAATCTTTGGGCTTTTATTGGCCAGATTGCATTTGTCGGGCTGATGAAGGGAACCTACTGGAGAATGAGAAACTCACCCAAAGAAACCTAGATAAATTCTTGCATTCAGCCACACTGCCCCAGAAAATTCCATTAGGCCTTATGTGGAAAATGGGAAAAAACTTAAGAGATGTTATCTTGATAATGGTACAGTAAATACTCCAGTCAAGGTGGGCTCCTTAAAAACACTGACACTGTGCAAGTCAAGCCCAGATTGGCTCCAGAGTGGGCTAATTAGAAAGCACTGTGGCTGCTGAATCAAGGGGTCTTCAAAGCTGAAGTAGATGATATCAGTAATAATGACATCCCACCTGAGATAAAGCACTGTGTGAGCTGAAAACACTGGACATTTGTTTGGCAGAACCATGAGCTGCTACTATACCGCTTAAAACCAAAAAAAGAAGTGCAAAGACTTGTTTGCTGGTGTCGTTCCCTGTCCATGGTCCCTTAATCTTGATCCTCATCTACTGCTTTAAGGATCTTTACTGCTGTAAGGATAAGGATGATTAAGGATTGATCGAAGATCTTGCTGTTCCCAAAAAAGAGTGAAGACTGAAGGCCATTCCCACTCACGTAGTACACAGAACTTTGGGGAGGGAGAGACACAAACTTTCATGGCTGTTCTGGATAAAGGTGCCCAATTTGCTATCCGATCCAGGGGAAGGGGACACCTGGATTCAACTGATGGAGTTTGGGGTGGGTTAAGAGGAGGGAAAGAAAGTGAACATGACATTATAGATGGAGGTTTTGGGCCAACTTAATGTACTGTTGCTGCTGCTTCTACATCTGAATGTATGCGAAAGTGGTGTATTACATGCTTATACTTCCCCAATCCCACAAGCACCAGAAGAGAGTCTCTTGATTGAGAAGAACCATGTGTAGGGTAGGGCTAATAACTCTGAGACTCAGAATCCCAATTGTCCATTTAAAGTAATAGTCACTGTGACTGGAGATTTTGCCAACTGGAGCCACAGACAAAAGGTGGTAGCCTCAACTCGGAGGAGCCCTTGTGGGTTTGGATTGATTGTCTTGAAGACTCCCAAGTACACTCCTTTGGAAGAGCAAATTTTAGCTTACTACTAGGCTCTTGATATAAACAAACTCCCAACCCATGAAATCCTTGTGACTCTCAAAGCTGATGTTCCCATTTTAGAGTGGGTCAACTCAGATTAAATAACTCATGAGGTAGAAGAGGTTCAACAAGACTTGCTTGTCAGGTGAAATGATACACTGAAGAATGCAGCCAATCTGGTCCCAGCAGCATCTCAACTTTATATGGAAAAAAGGGCAGTTATTCCTTTGGGGGAAAACATTATACCTCACAAACCTGCTGAGCCTGTGGGCCCTTGATAACCAAAATCCCTCTAAATTCCTGAGCCTCTAAATTCTCTAAATTCCTCTAAATTCTCTAAAATCCTCTAAATTCCTAAATTCCTTGGTCACTGAAGGGTCAACGAAACTGAAACTAAATGGTTTTCACTGGCTATTGCAGTTGTTTACCCTCAGCCCTAGCTATACAGAACAGAAAGTAGATGGGCTGCTTGACTCAGTGGGCAAAACTCAAGGTCATTCTCAGCTCTTACTAACACTTGAGCTTGGGCCTCTTATTGCCAATAGCCTAGCTATTTGGTGTGCCACTTGGAAAACTACAGACTTAAAGATAAGGGATGTCTCTCTTTAGAGCCACAAACAGTGGGGATACATCAAAGCTAATGATCAAGCTTCTGAGTCAATCACGTGGATGCCCATGGTAAGGGTCAGTTCTCTGAAGACCAAGTGGAATCAACATGGTGATGCATCCTGAAATTCCCAGATTACTAGTGCTGCCTGGATTCCATCGGAGTCTGAGGAACAGCAGCACATTCACCATTACGGACGGGACACAGTACAAAGAATTCCTTATATCTCATGCCAAGGCTGCAATGCACACCAGATTTGTGAATCTGGTTGGCCAATTTGTCTTGCGGTGAGGGAGACCATATGGCCCAGGGTATGGCCTCCACCTTTTCTCTATAGATTATGTCAGACCTTTGACTTCTCTCGGAACTACAGGTTTTGAGTCCCTGTGTCAGTACAATTAGCCAACTCTGGCCATACTATTGTGACCTATAAAACTAATCTGTGTGTTTTCAGCTTTCTGGACCATTTGCAATCTAACCATTGTGCAACTTTTATGACAAAAGCCACTCAACCATGGGCTGGTAGTCAAGGTATCCAATGGACCATCCACAGTCCTACCACCCACAGGCATCTAGTATGGTTGGTGATTGCAACAACTTCCTCAAAAAATTTACTCAAAAACCTTTCTGGCTCTACCTTTCTCAACTCCTTTTGGCCCATATGCTTTAGTCAGTTTTGTCACTAAATAGCTTTCCACAGAAAAAGGTTATCTCCTCTTATCTGTTCCATGAGTAATTATGAAGAAGAATGTGGTAGACATCATGGAGACCTATTTTGAAAATTCAGGATTCCATCCTAACTATCCCTGCACATAATGCTTCTTTCTTCCCCTTTACTCGAAACTCCAGAGTGACCTAGTTGGCACCCCTTCAAAATGCCAGACCATAAAGGGATCTAAGAGATTCAGGGAGAATTCCAGTTAAGTTATCTGGATTTTTTCCTATTGGATTGTCATGGTGCTAGATCATAAGAATAATGAGTACACTGCTCACTGCATCCCTCTATAGTAGTCCAGCCAAGCCACAATACTGGAGTACATTATAGATGTCTGTATATTTTATTAAAATATTCTTGGGCCTTTTGCAACAGGCTGTTCCAAACAAGAGGTCTGGGTGTGAGTAGGGGCTGACTGGGGGAAAAGGTGAGGTTATAGCTACTGGAGTGGGGCACACTGATTTTATGGCAATGGAGAGAGATCAACAAATCCAGTACCTGGTAACTTAGACTCTGTGAGGTATATAGGGGGAGAGTCACCTCTAGAACTTCTTTAATTAAGGAAAACAGCCCAATAGAGCTCTCCTAAAGTATTGCAAGCTGCCACCCTCTGTAAGACAGCTCTGAACACAATTTGATTAGTGATCACCTTAACATTACTGAAAAACCTATCAGAAACAGCAAGGGATTCCCTAGTCTCTTTGCCTTTTGCTCAAAACACCTGTCAGCATCTCTAGACGTGTTCCGCACCTCCACTACCACAGCTCTTACGCAGCTTACGAGGGAGACAAACAGGACAAATTGGATTGACTGTTCTCAGGCAGTCCCTCCACGAAAAACAATGAGACTCAATTATTCAATCTTAACTGGGAACCCTAAGACCCATTAGTCATTCAGGAGGCCAACCTAAGTCTCCCAAGTTATACAGGTACCCCTAGGTGGTGTAGGGGTACAATTGCAAAAAACATTGTGGGGGGAAGCATCATGGGTGTCCCCAGTACTGTACTTCTTGAATGGAAACTAACCATTAACTTGTCTCCCTCCCCAAAATGTGGTAACTTGCACCATGGCGAGTTGAATCTGCAGGTATATAAGATTGCAGGGATGTCATTGTGGGTACATATGAGGCAGGATGGGAGAAAGGGGTGCAAGCACTGAAGAGAAGCTAGTTTCCAGTAGCTAGACCATTTTGGGATAGATTACTTTTGTGTAAAAAGAATATAACCTCATTCTGCAGTCATATTGTAGGACTAGGGAAATAACACATTATGTAGGGCAGAACAGTTAGAGTACATCCAAGATGGGAGGACTAAATATGCTGATTGTGAGTATTCTGTAAGTAGAGGCATTCAAGTGTGGAATACATGGTTATTTAGTAAAAGTGTTTTAGAAGAAATTCAAATGTTGGTTGCAAGACCGGACTAGATTATATGATACATCTTTTCTCTCTTTTTTAATCTGGGGCGGGGGGATACCCCAGCACAGAAATGCACACAAAAATTTTAGACTATGAAGATTCAAAACTCCTGAGTATGTCACCAGTGTAAATAACCTCTCCAAATGATACCACTCTACTCATTCACCTGAGATTCTTGGGGTAATAAGGCATCTCGGAGATCACCAGCCCCTCTTAGGGATTTTTACAGATAAAGAAAATGATATTCAGTGCAGACAAATGGCTTTCTCAAAATTTCACAGATTTGTGACATAATAAAATTAAGAATTGAGCTTCATGACTCAACCAGTCTTTTTTCCTTTGCGGTGGGGGGGGGGGGGTCCTTATTTAAACCACAGAATTCAAAAACATCATTTGAATGACTGTTTCCCAGGTTTTCCCAAAGTTGGTACGTAACATATTTTAGATGTGCAGGAGAGAAGACAGTTTCATTCTTACTTGGATACCTAAAGTACTGGATGTTTTTCTTTCCTGGAGCCCTAGCCGAGGTGGCTGTCCTCAGCAGCAGGCTGCATCTCTCCTCCCCACCCCCAAATCACACATTTTGTCAATATGAACGATTGCTTTCCCCTCCGAATGCAGGTGGTCCACAGAATGCAGGGAGCCACAGCTAGGACACACAGTCCTTCTGTAGCCTTTGGGTTCTTTGGTAGAAACTGAATGAAGCATCCCTTGAGAATTTGCTGCAGACTAAGTTGGTGCTCTGGCCTTTAGCTGGTGAGCAAACCACCTTACATCACCAGGCTTCATGCTATCTCCGGAAAACACCAACATTTCTATCCTCAATATACTGTTTGCTGAGCAAAATGCCCAGTTGAGCCACTATGGAGTTCAGTGCTGATTAAGTCCTTATTCTTTAAAAAGAAACACATTTCCTGAGCACTTTTGGGGGAAGTGGGGAGGCCGGGGGCCAAGGCACAATCTGTGCTGCGCTCTGTTCTCTTTGTCTCTAAATTAAAACAGGCTGCTAAGGTGTGCAAGTGTGTGAATTATTATTTTCCTAACATTAAACACTTGATTTAAAGCATATTCCCTTTGAAGGAAGGTATAATTTGGGAATTATTTGAAGTCTCTAAGTGGTTAGAAATGAGGTTTAGCCAGATTTCTAGCTGTAAGCAAAAGTCAGCCTCTGATAAGAAGCTGTTGTACTTTATTGATGCAAAGGAGGTAAGTACCCTCTTGGGGGTTTCTCAGTTCAAGAGCATCCTAGTTGTTATTTGCAAACTGCAATGTGCAATTCTGAATGTTTTCAGATACATTGGCCCCATATAACTGAATTCTCATCAGAGGAAGCTTCCAAGTACCTGGGCTAAGTTTTAACGACATACTGGTTGTAACATGGGTTTTGTGAGGCAGGAAAGCTTCCCTCCATTACCTATTCATATGCAATATTGAATTATAAAATAAAGCACAGAACCGAAATAGATAGACTTTCCAACAGAGAAACATGCAGCCACATTACAAAGTCTATTTCATATAGGGGATCCTGCGCTGAATCATTTAGCTATTTAGGAATGCGTTTCGCAGCTAACTCATCCTGGCAGGCCCAACGGGATGCAGCTCCTCTTAAAATAAATATGGAGTCATCAAACAGGCATCACTCTGACAATTAACTGCTGGGCTTGAAGAAAATTTTGGTTGGCTTTTCAAAGCAGTCAGAACAAAAAGAGAGACTCCATGAGTCACAAGCCCAGTCTACATATGGGAACAATCTTTTGCAAAAATCAATCTTGAATAAATATACTACATGAGTTCTCTTTGTGGCTCAGCAGTTAAGAAATAACTGGATTTTCCAGGGAACTTGAAACTTACTATATAATAATAATAATAATAATAGTAATAATTTTAAAAAGAAGACAGTGGGATAGAGATATTTCTAAATATATTACATAGACCTTAGTTTGCTTAAATAGAGATTGGGTGATAATTCAGTTTTCTAATGTCTTTAGTGACTTGAAGTCATTGACTTGGGAAGCTCTTACAACAATTACAGGGAAGAATGGTCAAAGTCTGGACCAGGGTGGCAGAGGCAATGGAGATGAGGGGACAGATTTGAAATATATTTTGGAGGTAGAATTGACAAAACTTAGTGACTAATTGAATATGGCATGTAGGCCAAGAATGAAGGCAGATGTGATATCCTGTTCTGGCACAAATAACTGGAAAGATGGTGAGGGCTATACATAGTGATGTCATGCATGGAAGGAGGAACAGGTTGTAGAGGAAAATATCCAGCATTTAGTAAGATCAACAACCTAGAACTTAATAGAACTCAGAAATAAAGGACAAAGACCCCAGAGTCAGGAAAATATTGTCTGCAAAACTCAGATGGGAGCTACACACTGACTTTGGCTAGGTTCTCCCTCAGAGCCTGTTGACTCTTGATTGTAGAGCATGAGATTACCTGGTTGCATGGTTTTGGCAGGTTGGCAACAGCACAGGAAAGTCTTCATAATGCAGACACACAGGAAAAAGCAGTGGCTTAGAACCTGGGTAGAAAACTGATGTATTACAACATAAAGCAATATGTAGTGTTCCTGGACAGGAAGAGGATTAAGGGAGCTACTATCTACCTATAAGGTTCATGGTTCATTATCTCTTTAACACTCCATGCAATCCTGTATGGTTGGTAGCTTATCAGCATTTTACAGATAAGCCAATGGACACTTGGAGAGCTCATGTCACTTTCCCCAAATCACATGCAGTTGGTGGCTAAGTTGTGATTTTGATGAATATGTGCCTAACCACAAAGACTAGTTCTCTTTTCCTTTAAGCTCCACATTTAGCCCAATGAATGGAATTTAAGGATGAAATAGCTGTCAGCTCTGCTAAAAACAAAAACTGTTCCGAACAATGAGAGCTGTACATTTCAAATTCCTGACACTATGAGGTAGTGAGCTCCCTGTCACCTGAATGGTTCCATAACAAATAACTGCACATGTCCATTGCTTTTTTAAATGAGATTGCCACCCTGAATGGAAGAGAAGGCAACTAAATTCCTTTCGATAGGAACATTCTATGATTTTAAAATCAAGATTCTAAGGAAATTGTTGATAGAACAGTGCTTCAGATATTGTAAAGTGATGCACAAAAGTCACCATTTTTGTTATTTGTACCAATGTGAGCACATCAACAAACCCTATTCTACAATGGGCTGAATGATATGATACTTAAGTATTATAATTAGACAATCCTACACTGCCCTGCCCACCCTTATGTGCCTCGTCCTTTCTCTCTGATTCCACCTAGATTGAAATGCATGTCATTGAAGTCATTTCTTTGAATGACTAACAAAATTAGGCATTTCCTCCAGAAGGGCACTATTGAAATAGACACATATGCCAGGGATGAGGATTGTAGGAACTCAAAGGGCCTCTCTCACTCTTTTCAATGATCATAGTCACTTAGATAGAACTGTTTAACTGACTAGCTAGTGGTTCCTTTGGGAGGTAGAGACACATGGACAAATCATCTTTGATTGGGAGTGATGGGAAAATGTGGCAGGAAGACTCCTGCATTATTAATTTATGTTTTCTCTCTGTCTTTCCCATGTCCTTTGCCCCATTCAAGCAGGCAATAGGCTCAAACCAAGAAAGATTTGTGACAAGACTTTCTGGCATTTATAATCAAAAGCCTAAGCTCATTGAGAATAGTAGAGCTTGAAGTAAGAGGGATACCCAACACCTAAAACAGATTTCCCTGGCTGAGAGACAGTTGGTGGAGAAAAGAAAGTCACATAGTTCTGCATGCTGAGGATACCTGCACGCTACTTCCTTGAAACACCAGATGAGGGAGCAAAAATTCCATGGAAGACCACATAGCATCCCAGGGAGGCTAGAGGCTAGGATCCAGGGCTTACAACTTTACCAAACATTTCTTCAATTCATTGTGGACTACAGAGGCTAGGCCCGTACACTTCTTCAGAGAACCAGGGCATTGGTACTTTATGATGACCCCAGGACCTTAGCACAAACTCAAGGAAACAGAAAAGGGAAGTCCCAAAACACGTAGTTCAATTTTCCATAAGCCAAGAAGGTGGGAACACAAAGTTGGAAATTTAGTTGTTCTTAAGTCCAAAGATATGAAAAAAATTGTTCTTCTAAATAAAATGGAAATAGAAATGGAGATTCACATCCACTCCAAAATCTAAAGCCATAAGGGACAGGTAGAGAAACTTCAGGGAGAGTCAAAATGGAAGAAAGTACAAACTCTGGTAAGAAAATCCAAGAGGAGCCAGGAATTCCTGAAAAGATATAAAACCATGGGTGACAAGCCCTAGATCATGAATACCCTGGTGTCAAAAGGAAGCTAGGTGCTGCTGTGAAGGGGATAAAACCCCCAAAGGAAGAGGGTATCCTACATCTTCTATACCAACCTCACATATTTCCTGAATAGCAGCCTGACCTATAGATTGAAATTCTTACACGTTTTCATGGCAATCCTAATTTTACCGTCTCCCAAAAGGCCAAGTAGAACCTAATTTAGTGTGACACTTTCATGTCCAAACTAGTTTTGCTCCTCAGAGTGAGCGGAGTCTGAACATCAAAATGAAATTTCAACTACATTAGGGTTTTTTTTTCTTCTAAGCCCTCAAACTTTTGCTAGAAATGCCATGGCACTATGAAGTATATTCTGTTTTCTAGCAGAAATACTATAGTTTCCTCTATGGGTAATAGAACTTCGCCCATAAAATAAACTCCAGCCATTAGCCTCTTCTATGGGCAAGTGAAAGCCTGGATTTTCTTTTTGCATATCTGGAACCTGAATACATTTCTTTTCTTCCCCTCACACTTTTGCAATGGATAGTCCCCAAAGAAGGCCATCATCAGTTACCCTCTTCCCTGTAAATGCAGCAATCCTCTCATAAGAGGGCGGAGTCCATTCCAATCATTCTCTTTGAATCTGGGCTGGCCTTGTAATTAATGGAATATGCAGAGGTGACATTATGCCAGGTTTAGGCCTTAACTTTGAAGAATGCTGGCAGCTTCCACTTCTCTGCTCTCAGCCAGCCTCCATGCTAGAAAGAAGCTAGTTAGACTATTAAATTGTGAGATGCAATGTGGAAAGGAAGAAAGAGAGAGGGGAGGGGGAAAAAAAGGCAGGGAAGAGGGGAGACAGAGAAAGACCACATGGAGGTGTCAGACAGGTGCATGAATTAATCTCAGACCTTCCAGCCCCAGCTAGATCTAGCTGCATGCTGCCAAATAGGTGACCTAGGTGATGCCATTTGAGCAGAAGAACTATCCAACTGAGCCTTGTCTGATTTCTTAGCCATGAAAAAGAATAAATTGTTATTATTTTAAGCCATTAGGTTTAGGGGTTCTTTGTTATACAGCAAGAGAGGACTGAAACACAAGTCTAGACCTCATGGCATATTATTTCATGACAAATATTTCAATATTTGCTACTACTTTAATTCCCATGAAAGGCTTCAATGGTAAAGAGATTAAAAGATCTGTTTTCTCCTTCTGGAGAAAGGCCACTACAAATATATGTTCTCTGCTCTCAGCTAGATGGCAATTCCCCTCAACAGCTCTTCCCTTTGTCCCTGGATCACTCTTCTGTTCTTCACAGTGGGCATACAATATTTGTTATGCTTCCCTGGCCCTCCTGTTCCTTTTTCCACATCCCTCAAACCTAGGAAGACTTCATTTTCCACTTCAAATAATAAAGAGACATGGGAATTCCCTCAGTCTCACCAGTTTTCCTGTTGGAAAGGGTTTCCAGAATTAACTGATTGCTAGTATGGGAGAATGGACTGGACATGCTCACTTAAACTCCTTTCTCTCCTGATCTGTCTGCAGAGTGTGTGCACTGGCATCTACTCCACTGTTCTTGGCTCTGCAGTAAGGGGGCATTCTGTGTGGGGAAGCTTGGAGATGTCCAGCTGTCCAGTCTAAATGTCTGTCTAATTCAGGGCTACAATATTAACAAGTCTATGTGCCTATATCTCATTGCAACAGTCTCTAGTCAACTTATCATTTATAAAGACTCCGTGTTGATTTTCATCTCTCTGCTTCATTGTGTTAATCCATTTGCTTCCAAACTGAAGAAACAAGGATGGAAGGAGTTATATATTGATTTCCCAAACCTCAATGTTTCCTACTTATCTATTTGTAAACATCACCTTCCTCTCTTCTCAATTCCAAAGAACAAGTGGTCCTTTTCCTCTTTGGGGCTAAAGCCTCTACCAATGATCTCCAGCCCAACCCCTATTATTTCCCATGCAGAATGGGCCCCTTATGACAAGGCCAAGAACAGCCTATTTTCTCTCTCCTATATTTTCATACTCTCCCTCAACACTCAATCTGCCCAACAAGTGACTTTTGTATGAGAATTACCTTCTCTTCACCTTTCAGCCAGATTTAATCTCTGCCTTATGCCTATGCTTCCTTTCCTAACTTATTTCTTGAAGACCTCTCTGTAATTATAATCTACGCATCAAATCCCTTAGACTTCTCAGTACACTGTGGTTTGGTTTCCATTCCCAGAGCCCTCTGAAAAATTTTCTTAATAATTTGGGCAAATCACTGAACTCTCCATTTCTTATCTTCCATAGTCTCTCCACAGTGCCTAATCATGGCGGCCATTCCTTCCTTTCTTGGCTTCCATGGAGTCACTGTGTCCTCCTTATCTTCCAGAATTTTTGACCATTTGCACAATATCCATTCACAGGGCAGTGTAGAATTTTTTGTGTCTGACAATTAAATATTAACTTTCCCCAGAGCATGAACCTTGGTCCTCTTATCACTCTGCAGATTCTGGCAGGACCATGACACTAATTATCGTGATTTAACTGTCATTAACTATCACTGCCCAAATCTCTATCAGTATCTTCCTAGACTTCTATCTTAAGTTCCACCCACTTAATTTACCTATTTTTAATTACCACATAACTCCTCCTGGGAGTACTCTAACACCACAAACTCAACATTTCTTTAGAAAACATTATTCCCCCAAGCCTGCTCATCTCTTAATTTTCCACTTAAAAGCATCACAATCCAACTGGTTACTCAGACTAAACATGTCAGAATTATCTGAGAATCCTTGTTCTTTCTTACCTTATATGATATCAGTCACTGAATCACTCAAGGTCCTCCTTTTAAATCTTTCATAGACATGGCTTCTCAGCTCTCTGATTCCATTGCCTAAAATAAAACCAGCATTTTACAAATGGCTTCTTAGTCTTCTCTCATCATCCTGTTCTATCATATTTAAAAATTCAAATCTGATCATTTCTTCTTTGCTTAAAGTCCTTCAGAGTTCCTGTTGTCTTCAGGATAAATCGGAGATTTTGCTTTGCAAATAAGATCCGTCATTACCTGGCCCCTCTCTATTCTCCACCTATACAATCTCATTTTAAACCTCTCCCCTAGAGGTTCCCAGTAATATACTGAGGCAAACTGTTTGTACCCTCCTTCTTAGTATGTACACAAATTGGCTTGTTCTTTCACACATGAGTAACTTGACGTGTGTTGTTCTTTCTATCTGGAATGCCCTCCCTTACCTTTGATACTTCCTCTTGATATCCTGCCCAGTAAACTTTAAAAATTTTTTTTAATATTTTTAAGTAGGCTTCATGCTCAAGGTAAAGTCTAACATAGGCATGAACTCATGACCTGAGCTGACATGGAGAGTCCAGTGCTTAACCAACTGAACCACCCAGGCACCCCTGCCTGGTGAACTTCTAATCATGCTTCCAAATCCTACATTGATGTTACCATTTCTCCGAACATTCTCTGAAGTTTGTCTCCATCCCCATGCCAACAGAGAAGGGAAACTCCTATTCTTGTTTTTAAAATAACTGTAGACCTCCAGCAGTACTCTTATCAGCTGTACTGTGTTTCATTACATTGTCTATCTTCCTCCTTGAAGATAGGTTACTTCCATTTATTCACCAAATGTATTTATTTGTTGAACCTACTTTTCTTAGGCACTTTTCTAGGCTAGGGAATAAATCATCGAATAGGCAAAGATCCCTTTCCAATGAAGTTTATATTCCAGTGAAAGATGAAAAACAATAAGCAATAAACATGATAAGTAAGTAAGTTGTATAATATGTTAGTAAGAATGGGGTAAAGGAAATCAACAATGCCAGGGTTGGGGAAGGGAAGGAAAGCTGATTTCATTTTAAACAGAGTGGTCATTCATAATTGAAAAGGTGAGGTTTAAACAGAGAGTCAATCATTCAGAAATTGGGAAGGAAGCCAATAAAACCACTAAGTTGGGAGTAAGCCTGACCAGGAAGACAGAAGGAGGAGATGAACTCAGCAACTGAATAGAGGGCTGGATCATAGAGGACCTTACAGCCTCTCTATGGGCTTTAGTCTGACTTGAAAGAAAGCCAAGGCTGGTTGCTTTGGGGAGGGGGGGAAGGGGTGAAGAATGGGTGTGAGCTGACCTATATCCTAAAAGGATCTCTCTGGTTATGGTATTGAAGACAAACTGTGGGGGTAAAGATAGAATCAGGAAAACCAATTACAAGGCCATTGCTGCAATTCAAACAGGAGGAGTGAAAAGAAAGATGAAGTTAGGAAGAAAAGAAGGAAGGGAAGGAGGAAGAGAGAAAGGGAGGAAAGAAGGAAGGACCTGTGAAGGAGTATGGCATGGGTAGGCATAAAGAAGAAAGCAGAGGGACGACTGGGTGGCTCAGTTGGTTAAGCAGCTGCCTTCAGCTCAGGTCATGATCCCAGCGTCCTGGGATCGAGTCCTGCATCGGGCTCCTTGCTCGGCGGGAGCCTGCTTCTCCCTCTGCCTCTGCCTGCCATTCTGTCTGCCTGTGCTTGCTCTCTCTCCCTCTCTCTCTCTGACAAATAAATAAAATCTTTAAAAAAAAAAAAAAAGAAGAAGAAGAAGGCAGAAAAGATTGTAGAGGAGAAAAGCTGAAATGCTGAATTGTGGGAGTGATGGGTGGGGAGGTGGTCTCCCTGAGCAGACTCTGAACCATTTGCTAACCCATCAGTACGGCAGCTTATCAGCTTTAAACTCTGCAGTGTACAGTTTGCTCTTCTGTTTCTGGGGTTACTCTTCTATTTCTTGTTCCCTTTTAACCGATCTCAGGGTATTTTCTGCTGACTAAGCTACCTGCCTATCGTCATGTCTGCTTTTTGAATATCAGCTTTTGAGATAAGGGTGTAAAAGAACTTAGGTTAAGTGTAATAGAAATCAGGCACCTGGCTTCAATGTAGTGTTATGTCCTACTTCTCTCTTATTTTTCTCTTTGCCTTGTTTTCTTGTGAATCTGTGTTTGGGGGAAAAAATCTATCTAAATTATTTGTGTTCTCTTAGCTTGGTACGACGCTGAGAAATGGAATGATTCAGCAGGGACTCAAGGTGTGAAGGAAGAACCTGAAAAACAGGAGAGTACAAATCTCATTTGAGAAACCAATGGTTCCCCTTTCTTGATAAAACTATCTTAATTGATACTCTTTATTCAAATTATTGGAAATAAATAGCCTTAAAATGGTAGGTTGTTTTGTATTAACATTTCTATTTCCCACCTATGCATTCTTACATGTCACCTTGATTTTTAGCTGTGGTTTAGTAGTCTCTCCATTTTCCCATGGTTCTTTGCCTGATTCCCATTTTCTACCCTATCAGCTTTCATTACAACGTTGCTTTGCTCAGACAACTTTGCTAAAATATTTAATAGTTGTCCTTCCTATGCCAGAAGTTATTATATTGATCACTTTGAGAGATAATAGTTACTTTTTGGTCAGCATCTACTTGTTCAGTGCATTCCTAATTGCAGTCACAGCAATTATCAGAGCTAATTCTTGAAAGTTGAGCAATCCCGGTCCTTGGCTCCTATCTATAGGTTTTCCTTCACTTTTACAAATAATGATTTATGCAAAGTCACCAAGACAGCTATTGCTTCAATGCAAGGTTTATTATCTCCAAGATGAACCGACAAGTCATTAAGTGCTCATGGAAGGATTAGTGTAGAGAAAGATCACCACATTGTGATTTTCTGGTTACATGGTTCAATACAATGATGGTTTCAGGAAGTAAAAGCCAATTTTAGCACTGCCATTATGGAGCTGTGTATATCATCAATAAGCAGTTGTAAAAGCTGTGACTGATAGGAATTTCCCTACCATAAAAGTTCCATCACATACCCACTAAGTGAGTCACGTAGAAGAACTTCTAAAGAGTGTGATTGATTCCTCGGTTTTTAGTTTATAATATATTTCTTATACGAGCCAAGGCTATCAAGTAATAAGATAGATTCCATGATAGTTTTGTGCAATTAGCCTCATTACTTTATAGCCACATTCCATGTGTACCTCTCTTAGTGTACAGAGTATGTGTTTGTGGGTCTGTGGTTGTATCTGTTGTCCACACAGTGCAGGCTATTTTAGTTGAACACCTAATGTGCCAAAGAGTGGGCAAGGCACATGGATAATAATTTGTGAATGAGTGAACAAATGGATGAATGAATGTACCATCATCCTCAAAAAATTTAACTGGCTCCCTTCCTTCCTTCACCTACCCTTCGACTTTATTTGAAAGAGTAATACAAATTAGTTATTTGCTTACCCAAAATATTCAAACCCCTGCCCCATTTTCTTCAGAACAAATCCCTGTCTTACATAGTGTGATGCTAGAGATCTGTGGCCTGACATGAACCTCTTTCGCCAACCTGATTTCTTACTTCCTCTCTCCATAGAGGTGGAGTCCTCACTCCACAGAGTGAGTCCTGCACTCACACTAGGACTCACCCCTCTCTATCTTACTTTTGTCAGCTTTCCTAAAGTTCTAATTGCATATGATAGGAATAACAACAACAATAACAACAAAAATAGTAGTAGTTGTGGTAGTAATAGTAGCAGTCATAGTAGTAGCCATAGTCATAGTTATAGTAGCAGTAGTTGTAGTCATAGTAGAGTAGTCACCATAGTACTAATAGTTGTAGCAACCTTCATAGTCATAGTTGTAGTAATATTATTCATATTAGAGTAATCATGGTAGTAGTCATAGCAGCAGTCATAGTCATGGTTGTAGTAGTAGTTGCCATCACTGTTGTCATTGTAGCAATAGCAGCAGTCATAGTTGTAGTAGTAGTAGTACTCATAGTAGTAGCAGAATGGGTATTTGTATAGTTGGCATAGTTTGTAAAGAACACAGGTCTGGGGTTAGATGTCAGAGTTTTAATCACAGTTTTCACAATTCCTGAAATAACACGAGTCACTTAATCTCTCTGGACCTTGGTAACCTTATCTTTAAAAGTAAGTGCTGAATAAAATCAGCTCTGACTACAGAGCATTTACCCCATGCTAGAAAGGATACTCAGCATTTTGCATGTCATACTTAATTTTCTCCATGTCCTTCTAGGTAGGACCTATTATTTTCTAGACAGTTTACTGACTGACTCAAGTTATTTAACCAAATTCACACAGCATGGGAGGGGTTGGGCCGTAATTCAAATCCAAGCAGCCAGACTCTAGACCCTGGCTTACGACCACTGTAAATTTACTCCTCTACAAGAGCCACTAAAAATCTTACCTCTTATATTGAGCTTTCCTTGACCACTAAACACTTCAATATTCTATCACATTTATTACTAAGATACTTGTTTAATAGTAACATTATTTAAGTGTACCTAGTGAACATTATTTACTTAAATAACAGTAACACTTAAATAATGTTCATTAGGTACATTATTCATTAAGTACACTTAAATAATGTTACTATTAAAAAAGTGTCTTAATAATAAATGTGATAGAATATTAACAAATTATAACAAACTGCATTAAGTCATTTAATTTTTGTAATTTGATATTTTACATCTCCTCTGTTATGTTGTTATTAAAATCATTTGTATAACTTTGCTTCTCATATTCCTTTGTACGTCTAGTTTGTACACACAAAATATTCCTTAAACATAATAAGTACTTATTGGAAGCACTGCCATTTCTTGTTGTGGGTGATAGGGTGATGACACTGATCATAGGTAAGTATATTAGAAGCATATGTCATAACTTCAGTTTGAACATACATTATGTGAAGAAAGTCAGTGAATCTCTAGACTTTAGAAGCATAAAATGAAAATGATTTTGTTAGATGGATCTGCCACCAGACCAAGAATGGGGATCCTCAGGTTGAGATCCCTGCTCTATCACAATGCTCTGTGTCATCTTGGGGTTGTCACTTGCCGCTATGTTTCTCACTTGAATTATCTATAAAAGTGTGTTAACAAAATATTGGGCTAGTCTGCCTCCCAGAGTGACAAGACCCAAATAAGATAATGTAGGTAAAGCAGCTCCCTACATGGACACAATGAACCACTGATATCGATGAGGGTTATATCTCAAGTGATAGCTTCTTAATCCCAAATTGTGAGCATCACTATAGCATATATTTTCTTCCTAAAATGCATTCAATTACAACTATAAATGTGTAAGTTGCTTCTTTAAAGCTTTAGTTAAAATTACTGGCCATGCAACAATAAAGGGAAAACAACAAAGCTGCCTTGAGCTGTGATTCATGGATTGTCCATCAGATTCACTTGCCAACTTCACCACTTAAAGTGTTTTCTGAAGGCCAGGTTCATCAGCACCCCCCAAATAAAATCCAGAATCTCATGCCCCTCCCTGGAACTCGGGAGTCAGGATATGAATTTTTCTAAGGTCCTCTGGAGATACGTGTTCACAGAAACTGTAAATCATTTGCCATAAGTGCTTCAATTACCCTACACATTTGCCTTCAATGACAGCTGATTTGAATTCACACCTGGACAAAATAAGCTAATACCACATTCCAGGGATGCCCAAAATCACCCCAACAGGTCAAAACCACAGATTTTAGATCCCAGGAATACCAAAGGTTGCAGGTAATGGGCTCCATACCTAAAATACTATGTCACCACTAATAACTGGAGCTATGGAAGTATTCTATTCACCAAGTGATGTTGATTGATAAAGGGGGGGACATTCTTAGATTAAAAAGTGGCACTCTCCTTGGACTAACTCATCTACTGACACCTAGAGGCATGAAAGGAGGAGAAACAATTAGCCAATGAATGCAATAGGAGGCCAATTTTCCCTTTGAAAAAAGTTGTTTCCTAAATGAAGGTCATGGCATGTCTTGGTGAGTTATTGACCTCCCATGTCCATAGGGGCTCAGCTCATGCACATTGATGACCTTTGGGGATGTTGTTTACACCTGTGGAATGTGGGTGAGCTAATGAAGCAAATCTTTGGTTCATTAAATCATTCATAAACTTTTAGGGCATAATTATTTTCAACAGTCTCCTAATTGTCATACAATACCGGGGTATAAAGCCTCATTACCATTTTACCAAAGCAGAAATTTTATTACTTCAATACAGTCCACTGAGAAACAGAACTGGGACCAAAAAAATAATTTAAAATGTTTTGCTTTATCTTCCATTCTCCAATTTTAATTATTTTTCAAAGGAATGTTTATATGAAGTCCCAATGGGTGTTTAAGACTGGTCAAGTACAGAGGAGCAGTGAAATGGAGTAGAGGCGATTATCCACATAATTTGGGATAATTTACTTCCACCTAAATTGTAAACTGAGACAATAATGGGAATAAGAGTTCCATGAGAACATGGGTTTTGTCCATATTGTTCATTAATAATATAATTAATAAAATAAGCAATGATTTTGTTCTATTCTCTTCTGCCCCAAGCTCAAAAGGCTAGCACAAAGTAAGTGCTCAGTAAAAATTCTCTGAATACATAAATTCCAAAACTCCTTCAATCTTGATTTTTTTGTGGGAAAACCTAATATCTGGAGATTTATCATAGCACCTCACAGAATTGTCATAAGCCCAAAATGCAGGCAACTAAATCATGTTTCTGTTTGCTAACCATTTACAATTGTCTTTTTATTTCACTGGATTTTCTGATTATTAGACCAATCTATTCCATTTATAAAGACTTTAAGATCATGAGAGATAACATGAAATAATTGAACGAATACAGATATTGAAGCTAGACTTTCAAAATCTCCAGCAAGTTTTTCACCTTCTAACTTTCTAATCTTTAAAAAATAGGGACAATAATGTTTTCTTCACAAGAATATAGAACTTCTGTGTGCTAACATAAATGAAAGTACTTAGACTAGCACTCAAATACATCAGTTATTATCATTGCTAAAGTTAAAGATATGTGTGTAACCACAATCGAGTAAATGTCACTTCAATTCAATGACTATTTCTCCCAAGTCTTAGAATATGGTGGAAGTTAGAAAGGATTAGAAGTGGAGAAAAGGCAGGGAAAATCGTTCAAAATGGGCAAGGAGAAAGGATCTTACTAAAAGAGGTAAGATCTACCTCTCCACCTAAGAGTCAATTCATCCAGTCTTACAAGGAAACTCATTAGACCTCACATTTCCTAGCCATCCTGAAAGACTTGCTCTAATACTTTCTCATTACCTACACAACATAATTTTACTGCATTTACTGCTGAACTTGTGGCATTTGACACAAATACAGATTTAAGAGACAAATCGATCTCAGGAGATCTTTGTAAGACTAAACTTTTCCATCAAAATTCTACAAAAACAAGGCTATTTGTCATTGAAGTAAAGATCACAGCTATGCCTGCAGTTTAACTGCATGCTCAATATTATTATAACCTGGGTAAAGTTGGAAACTGTCTCTAACCATCAGACTCTCAGCAAAATGTGAATTCATTCACTCATTGATTCATTCATTCATGCATTCAACTAGCAAACATTCATTTACTACAATTCATTTACTACATTCCAAGCTCTGTGCTGAGTGCTGGGGATAGATACATTACTAAGACTTCCTACTCTCTTCAAAGAGTTGGCAAGACAGGGGTGCCTGGGTGGCTCAGTTGGTTAAGGCCTCTGCCTTTAGTCCAGGTCATAATCCCAGGGTCCTGGGATCAAGCCCCGCATCGGGCTCTCTGCTCAGCAGGGAGCCTGCTTCCACCTCTCTCTCTGCCTGCCTCTCTGCCTACTTGTGATTTCTGTCAAATAAATAAAATCTTTAAAAAAAAAAGAGTTGGTAAGACAACTAACTCAATACAATATGCGGTTATATTTCTTATATTGGAGGTTAAGTGTAGGTGCCTATGAAAACACAAAGGGAGGTCTTTTAAACCAAAATAATCTGATAATACTAAAAACAGAAGTACTTAACCACCAATCCCACTTCATTTATAGCTGAATATATTAAAGCTCTAAATAAGTGCGTGGTTAAGGTCAAAGAGTCATTTGGTAGCAGAAAAAGTTAGAAGCCCCTAAGGTCTCTGGGACCTTTGCTAAATACTTTATTTGCAGCTTATGGGATCCATGGACCCAACCTTCCAGCTCCCCAGAATCTTACAGAGAGAGGGGTGACTTCATACCCAGCACATGACCATACTGCCACCCTCCACCACCAGTCTGGATTGATTAGCAGTTCCTACTTCTTGTTCACATTGTATAATTAAACCAAGAACAGGGCATTATGGCAGCTTTTTGTTTTGTTTTGTTTTGTTTTGTTTGTTTTGTTTTTACATTGACCTCTTTCCACCACACTATAAATTCTTTGAGGGGAGAACAGATTCTCTCTTACTCTTTTTTGCATGTACGACATTTATGTTAGCTCCATGTTCATTGAAAGAACCGATGAGGGCTTCCACCTATATTTGGTTGCTGCTTTCCTCAGTTCCCTGAATTCAGTCCATGATATGGGCCACCCTCAAAAATTGTAGAACAACCCCTTCCCCCAAATTTCCCACACCTTGGTTTGAACTCCCTCTACTGGTGAATGCAGTAAAATCCGTATGACTACTGATCTAGCTTGCAATGCTCCCTGAGAAAAAGAGAAAGCTACCAAGCAGAAAAAAAGTCTAAAATGGACAGCATTTCCTGAGGGAGCATTAAACTTCATCTTTAAGAGATCATTGCTTTGTGCAAGGAAACACTATAAAAAAGAGTGAACCTTATCATCCGTTCCACTGTAGTTGAGCCAAGGAGTAAAGAGCAGGGATTGAGAAACCTCCTTAGCCGAGATAGGAGGATGACTAATGAACTAGAAGATATCTGGGGTGTGTGATCCTTAATTGTACATTTCATTGCTTTTACTATTTTCTATTACAACTTTATAGTCAGCTAACCATGTTTTCCAAGAGCCAATACTTGGCAGTAAGAATTTGTTTAAGAAAATAAAAAGAACTGCTCAACTTCTTTAGAAACTTTTCCCCCTTTAATAGATTTTTTTTTTCTTTCTCTCCTGAAAAAGAAGTTCTTTCAAAAACAAGCACACTTGTGAAATGTGTAAACCTGGCAATTCACAGACCTGTACCCCTGGGGATAAAAATATATTATATGTTTAAAAAAAATAAAATTAATAAAAAAAAGAAATATTTAAAAAAAAGCAAGCACACTAAGTTTATTTCCAAAATGAACAGGAAACTTAATATCTCACCCTCATTTTCCCCTTACCTTCTTTTATTTTTTAAGATTTATTTATTTATTTTAGAGACAGAGAGAGACCCCATGTGAGAAGGGCGAGGGACAGAGGGAGAGGGAGAGAAAGAATCCCAAGCAGACTCCCCACTGAGTGTGGAACCCAATGTGGGGCTTGATCTTATGACCCTGAGATCATGATCTCAGCCAAAATCAAGAGTCAGTCACTTAACTGACTGAGCCACCCAGACGCCTCCCATTTTCCCCTTACCTTCTTTTTTTTTTTTTAAAGATTTTTTTTTTTTTTGACAGAGAGAGATCACAAGTAGGCAGAGAAGCAGGCAGAGAGAGAGATGGAAGCAGGCTCCCTGCTAAGCAGAAAGGCCAATGTGGGGCTCGATCCCAGGACCCTGAGATCATGACCTGAGCCAAAGGCAGAGGCTTAACCCCCCTGAGCCACACAGGCACCCCTTCCCCTTACCTTCTTAAGCATTTTTCTTCCTTTACTTTAGTATAAGTCAATATCATGAGTCATAAGACTGATCCCTATTATTACAAATGAAATAATTGTGGGCCATGGAAATTTATTTCACTCTCAGACTGCTGAGGAAATTCGAGCATTTTATATGTCATGAATAGTCACTGGCTTTGAATAGTGTAGAATTCCATGGCTCTTCATTCCACCCAAGAAGTTTTCAGATGAGGTCGGTTAAAGTACAAAAATTCTTAAGGTCAAATACTTATACAAACTTAAGTGCAGGGGGAAAAAAAGGGAATGGCATAAACATTTATTTAGCACTTCCTATGCTTGAGAGCCTCATAAATGTATCTCATTTTTATGCCAATTTATCTTCATGGAAACCCTGTGAATTAAGCATTTATATTTTTTGTTTTACAAAAGAGGGTCTAGGCGTAGAGAGGTTAGGTTACTTGCCCAAGGTCATACACTGTATAACAGAGCCAGTTTAAAAAGTCAGTTCTGTTGATCATAGAAAGTGAGAGTGGAATGGTGCTTGCCAAAGGCAGGGGGTTGGAGGGTAAGGGAGAGGCGTTAGTGGAAGGGTACAAAGTTTCCCTTATGCAGATAAATTTGTTATCAATGACCTCTCATAAGTCTCAAATTAGTAATAATGGATACTGTCGAAGTAATTTCTATTCATCCTTCCTTGCTCTATGGAAAATTTTCAGGATCTCCCTCCCCTGAAATTTCCAACAGATGCTTATAAATTTGCTCTTCATTCTGTAGATAATATGCACACTAAAGTATTTTATCTCCTAAAAAGAGAGAGAGGGAATTCAGGGCTATTGGACTTTAATGCCTCTTGATAGTGATTAAAGACATTTTTAGCATGGAATGTTAGAGTCAGAGTGAATTTCAGATGTCCTCTCTTTTCCTGTCCCTTAGTGATAAGAACAGTGCGGCCCAGAAGATCTTAGAACTTGTTAGTTTATGTCAGATCTAAAGGAAACCCATCCTGATCAATTCTTTGTGTAAAGTACAAATGACCCTTTGCCTCATTTACCTGATATTTCATTTGAAGTAGTTTGAATCTGAATTACCTGAGACAGTAACCCAAATCTGTTTTGGCCTATACCTGCTCTGTCCGCATGTGCTGGCTGAATTGAACTAAGAATTTCCACAGAGTCAAGTTGATGAGACTGCCCCAAAGATCCATTTCACTGGTAAACACAATGCACTCTCGTCATCCTTCAGTCCAATTGTTATTTTGAAGAGTCAGTGTGTTAAAGCCTCTGCCTTCGGCTCAGGTCATGATCCCAGGGTCCTGGGATCGAGCCCCGCATTGGGTTCTCTGCTCAGCAGGGAGACTGCTTCCCCCTCTTTCTCTCTGCCTGCCTCTCTGCCTACTTGCAATCTCTGTCTGTCAAATAAATAAATAAAATCTTAACAAAAGAAAAGAAAAAAAAATATATGTGTGTGTGTGTGTGTGTGTGTGTGTGTGTGTGTGTGTGTATATATATATATATATATATATATATATATTCTGGTCAATGATAAAATTTTCCTTCTGAGATTTTATTTGAAAAGTTTGCTAAACTTCTAAGTGTCCCAGAACTTCTAAGTAACTAATAGCCCTCCGCCCAAAAAAAAGCTTCTTACATATTTAAATAAATGTATTATGTTCTCTGGTGTTACTATTTCCTATGGACCTCACAAACACCCTTTAGATGAGGAAAATTAAGAGTCAGAGAGGTTAAATGCCTCACCTTGAAAAGCCCAGTCTTTTGAGTTTAACCCTATGCCTCCTCCTATTGAGCTTGCTGCCAACTAGAAAATCATACCTGGATGCCTACACCCCTCACACACCTTCTCATCGCTCACATGCAGACGAGACCTTTTTAGACTAAAACTCCTTCATCAATACTGACAAGGCTAATAAAGGAGAAAGAAAGGGCTAACATCAGGAAAGATGCCCTAGACTTTTCTTCTACTCCTTCAGGAACCAAGCTCCCAGGGAGAAAAATGTCACCTCTAGGAATCTGAAGTATAAAGGGTGCCAACACCCATAAAGAAAGGAGAAATACCAAAGACACCCAAATTCTTGTCTGAAGAGAATGAGGTTGAGTAGAACTATCTTACCATTTCCCCCCTCATGGGTGGGGTGGAGGTAGGGGGGAGGGTCAACACACAGGTAGCATCTTCCTGTTTGGGGAACACTCACCTTACCACCTTCTCTTGGCCAATGAATACATATTGTTCCTTCAGATCTCAGCTCCATTGTGGCTTCTACAGAAAAGGCTTTCCTGGTCTTCCAAGTTGGGTTAGACCTCACTTATATACATACACCTTCTTAGCACTTGATTATAATTTTACATTTCTATTGGTATGACTTATAGATGAATGTCAGCCTCCTCTCCTGGATCTTAATTTCCGTAAGGATAAAGACTAAGTTTGGCCCACCATTGTTCTTCCAGTGCCTATCATAATATCTGTTATCTAACAGATGTCTATAAAATATGTTCAACAAATGAACAAATCGATGACTCTGGAGCCAAAAGACTATGGAAGGAAAGACTAGGATCAGATGCAGAGACAACCGGGAAATTTTTGATTACTCAACATGGTAAAACTTACCTGAATGAATGCAATGAGATACTTTCATTGTTGTTGTTATTATTTTGATATATGTTTTGACTTGTTTGGGGGTGGTACAGAGAGGAGGTTAATGAAGAGCTTAAGATAAATAGAGAAAAAAATAAAAAGGGAAATTATTTGATGTAATGCTTCTGGTTTTCTGCCCTAGTAAATCAATAGTTGGGTGGTCAATACAATGAAGCATCCTTCAAGGACTGCATTTCTTATCCTCTCCCAAGAACAAAAAATCCAAATGGAATATATTTTTAATTTACTCTTTGAATCCTTAAAATAGCATAAAACTTTGAACTCTGAAAGAATTTCCACAATCCAATTCCCTTTCATCATCGTGCCTTATACTCAATTTCTAAACATTTCATTCTCAGTGCTATTACAGTTCACAACAGAAATGTTTAATTCCCCCAAACACCTGTTTTTGCTCAAACAAAGAAGAAACCACCAATGCAGTTCAAGTTCAGTAAATCCCCATTATTTTCATTGGGAAATAGTCAAGAATTCCTGAACCTGAGAACTGAATGCTCCATGGAACTTCTGTGAAAGATTTTTCTCAGCAAAACCCAGAACACTGGAGTAGACATTGATCAAATGAGAGTCTTCTAAAACTGTTGTATAATTTGAGCTATCAGATAGTGCTCATTTGACAGTCTCTGTGTTTTAAGACCTAATGAAGATATGGCCAGGATATATGCAAAAGAAACTCTGTTGAGAAAAGACTGTATTGCCCATATCATCAGAAGCCCTCAAGTGGAAACAGATCATTTCTGTGACATAGGGTAGCTCATTATTCCTGCAAAGGGGAGAGGTGGTAGCCAGAGAAGGAAGTACAGTTGGAGAACATATGGGCACCTGGAGGAAGCAGAGTCAACAAAGAAAGATAAAAGAGGGCACTCGACTGCTGAGATAGAAAGACAGAAAAGCCAAAGTCACCCAAGCTTATCTCTGAGCTGTAGAATCAGCCCTGGATCAGATGAAAAATATCATTAATTTCAATGTAATTAAATACCATTAATAAGATGCTCCAGAGTGTGTGCTGCTTAGAGATAATGGGAGCCCCCGGGTATGACCTATGGGGAGTACGTATCTCAGGATGGCAGGGCTCTGGGTTCCCAGACAAAGCCAGGAAGGTAAAAGTTGTGCACTTAGTTAACTTTGTTTATAGATTTCACAGCTCTTTAAACACCACCACCTCCAATAAAAGAGATCAGAGAAGATGGTGCGTGGCCGCCATAAAATTTGTTGAATCAATAGAAAGGATTGCATTTCCTAAATCCAATCCAGGCAACTAGATCTCCTTAACAAAAACCCCCTATGGATAAGCATGGGTAGGAAGACCTTGATAAGTGGAAGATCATCTTACAAGTGTTTCAGTTCTACAATAAGCATAGCATATAAAATCATGCGAAGTCAAAACAGCTCTTGCTCTCACTGGTTTGTTGATATGCTCCTACAAGCTTGTAATGACTGTATGGTTGGTCCTCTTATTCCATGAGTGTGAGACTCAATTCTGATGCCCTGGGGCTGCAGGCAGGTAGAGACTGAAAGAGCAGAAGCAGCCACTGTTCAGGTTGAATTTTTTTTTTTTCTCTCTCCAAGTCTCTCTCTCTCTCTCTCTCCTTCCCTCTCTTAACAAATAAATAAACTCAGGAAAATAAAATGTATGTCTGGTGCTATTACCCATACTCTTCATTCTGTATAGAAGATCATTTCTCATCTCTGTTTTCATACCTCACTGTCTTCACAACATACTTACATCCCACACATCCTTTAGAGACTCCACTCAAGTCAGTTCCCCTGACCCTCCAAGTCTAATTTAGTTGACCCTCTTGTGGGTTCCCTTCGAATCTTTTATGCCCCTCTATGCAATTACTTATCGTGCCTACGGTAATAATTGGTTTACGTCGCTGCTGCTGCCGCTGCTGCCGCTGCTGCTCCTGCTGCTCTACGTGAGGAGCTCAGTTATATGCCTTTTTGTATCATTAGGACTGAAAACAGTGCATGGCATCTGGGAGTTATTCAGCAAATAAGGAAGTGAGGAAGGGGAGGAGAGAGGGAGAAAGAAGGAAAGGGAGGTAAAATGAGATATCTGTGTGACTTGAGCAACTTTTCACCCAAGTGGTGTCAATTTCCTCATCTGGAAAGTGATGGGGTGGCTACTTCCAATTTTGGAGAGTATTATTTTGTGATTCTAGACTTGGAACAACCTCACTGAGACCTAGCATCAGGCCAAAATGAAGCAGTTAAAGGAAATACTTTAGATAAGAAATAGGCTTTAAAAATAATCCAATCAGCAGAATGCATCTCAAAATATGTGCACAGCTCTGAGCCACTATCTTAAACAGTTGGGAAGTAGCATGTTCAGCAGTGAAAAAATCTCTAGGGATCTGGCCAATATGAACCCACAGATGTTTCTATTGAAGTCAGCTGATGAGTTTCCTCCAAGCCATGTTTAACCAGAGTCCTCAGTTCACCTCCAGGGCACAGCCCACTCAGTCCTGGCACCCTTGGCTTATAATAAAGAAAAAAGAAAAGAAAAGAAAAAAAAAGAGAGATGAAAGGAAAGAGAGAACAATCTCTCCTAACACATACTACACCTCGCACATAAGTGTTCCAAGATTTGGTGACCTCTCTTTTCCCAAAGAAAAGTTTTCATTTGAAGTAAGAGGACTGAAGCACTAGATTTCCTCATTATTTTATTGTTTCTCTTCACTTATCATCCTTCTCTGTGTCAGAAAAGTCTTTCCACTATCCCCAGGCAGTGGGTATAGAGACTGGAACGTGTATGGGTTTTCTCGTCAAGGGACTTTTTTATTGAGTATATAGGGAGGCTAGGAGGATGTGGGGAAGGAATAAATAATTTGTTGAGCATCGACTCTGCAGAAAAAGCTGTATGTACAGTATCTTATTAATGTTAAGTTTTGTAAGATCCCTTCCAGGTACTATCAGCATTTTACAAAGAGAAGGAACTAGAAGAAAAGGGATTTCAAAACAACTTGCTTAGGTCCTCCAGCAAGAAAATGACAGAAGCAGAAGTTAAGCCTCGGCCTTGGGTGATGCAAAGCTACCAAGGCTCCCCTTGACCCAACTCTCACCTGCTCACTCAGCGCTTTCCTTATTGCTGGAAAATTTCTCAGTTGGAGTGCCAAGGGACATAAAAGATCAGGGTGTTGTTCTCATGTCTCTCAAGGCAACCTCATGGGGGCTGGGGAAGCTTGAGTCCCTAGGCCCATTGTTTCCAGTCGCAAGTGATTTCATCTGTTTAACCCCATGTTCCAAACAAATACGGTAAGCATGGAAGTTTAGGAAACACTCTATTCTTGTTTTCTGTCATCCTATACATGCGGTTCCCATCACACAGTTGTATAATACAATAACCTTAACACATACATATATGTGTATACTATGCCAGTGTGGATTTAGCCATAATGCATGCCCTCCTCAGAATGTCTTCTTTTTCTCTAGCTGGTTCATCCCTACCCAGTTCCAGAGCAATTAGAATTTAACCTCCAAGAAAAGCACATGTTCTTTTTTCTCAAGCACTTGGATTGTATCTCAGTTAGAGTTCTCATCACATTGTGCTGTAATTTACAGGTTTATATAGCTGTCTCACCCACTTAAAGCACAAAGGAGATATTCAGTGACGATGTGTTGAATGAATAAATGTAGGGAATGTGGAATGCAAAAACTGCATTGTAATCATTTTAGCCTTACAATGAGCTGGCTAAGAGATTAACAGGGGCAAATCTGGCCTGTGGTCTTTTGTTTTACTTCCTTTTATTTTCTATTCTATTCTTTTCTTTTCTATTCTTTCCTTTTCCTTTTCCTTTCCCTTTCCTTTCCTTTTCTTTTCCTTTTTTCTCTTTCTTTTTTTCTTTTCTTTCTTTTTCTTTCCCCAATTAAGTTTTTTTTTGTAAATTAAGACTATTTTTTTAGAGCAGTTTTAGGTTCACAGCAAAACTGAGCATCCCATATATTCCTGGCCCCACCCATGCATAGCCTCCCTCATTAACAACCAGAATGATACATTCGTTACAACAGATGAATCTACACTGACACATTAGAATCACTCAAAGTGGCCTGTTTCATACAGCCAACAAGATAAGAATGGTTTTTACATTCTTAAAGAGCTGTTAAAGAAAAAAGAGAGAGAATATGTGAAAGAAGTTGTATGTGGTCCATAAAGCCTAAAATAATGACATCTGGCCTTTTACCAAAAAGTTTGCCAACCCTCAATTGCTAAATCAATCAAGACTGATCCATCGATATAAAACACGGATGAAAGAAATTCTATATGGTGCAAAGAAGTGGAAATACATTCCATGTTCATGGGTTGGAAGAACAAATATTCTGAAAATGTCTACACTACCAATCTACAGATTAAATATCATCCTTATCAAACTACCAACAGCATTTTTCACAAAACTAGATAGAACAAACAATCCTAAAATTTGTGTGGCACCTCAAAAGTCCTTGAATAACCACAGCAATCTTGAAAAAGAAAAACAAAACTAGCAGTATCACAATTCCAGATTTCAAGTTATATTACAAAGTGGTAGTAATTAAAACAGTAAGGTACTGGCATAAAAACAGACATATAGATCAAAGGATCAGAACAGAAAACCCACAAATAAACCCACAATTATTGGTCAATTGACCTTCTTCTACAAAGGAGAAATGAATACACAATGGAGAAAAGACAGTCTGTTCAACGAATGGTTTTGGGAAAACTGAACAGTCACAATGCAGAAGAATGAAACTGGTGTGTATTTCACCATACACAAAAATAAACTGAAAATGGATTAAATACCTAAATGTGAGACCTGAAACCATAAAAATCCCTGAAGAGAGCACAGGCAGTAATCTCTCTGACATCAGCCATAACAACATTTTTCTAAATGGGTCTCCTGAGGCAAGGGAAATAAAAACAAAAAATAAGCTATTGGTACTACATCACAATAAAAAGTTTCTGCACAGCAAAGGAAACCATCAATAAAACTAAAAGATAACTGGGATGCCTGGGTGGCTCAATTGGTTAAGCATCTATCTGCCTTTGGTGCAGGTCATGATCCCAGGGTTCTGGGATAGAGCTCCAAGTCTGGCTTAGAGCTCCAAGTCCGGCTTCCTGCTCAGCGGGGAATCTGCTTCTCCCTCTCTCTTTGCCCCTCCCCCACTCATACACTGGAAACCTTCTGTATATGCTCTCTCTCACTCTCTAATAAATAAATACAATCTTTTTAAAAAAAGGAAGAAGAAAACTGAAAGACAACCTACTGAATAGGAGACGATATTTGCAAATGACCTACCTGACAAAGAGTTAGTATACAAAATATCTAAGGAACTGATACAATTCAATACCCAAAAAATAAACAATCCAATTTAAAAATGGGCAGAAGACGTGAACAGACATTTCTCTAAAGAAGACATCCAGATGACCAACAGAGACATGAAAAGATGCTCAAGATTACTCATCATCAGGGAAATGCAAATCAAAATTACAATGAAATATCACATCACACCTGTTAGAATGACTAAAATCAAAACACAAGAAACAGGTGATGTCAAGAATACGGAGAAAAGGAGCCCTCTTGCACTGTTGGCAGGAATGCAAATTGATGCAGCCACTATGGAAAACAGTATGGAGGTCCTCAAAAAATTAAAAATAGAAGTACCCTATTATCTTAGAATCACACTAGTGGGCATTTACCCCAAAATACAAAAACACTAATTCAATGAGATACATGCATCCTGAGGTTTATTGTAACATTATTTACAATAGCCAAACTATGAAAGCAGTCCAAGTGTCCATAGGTAAATGAATGGATAAAGAAGAAGTAGTGTGTGTGTGTGTGTCTGTACATACATATATATATGAAATATTATTCAGCAATAAAAAAGAATGAAATCTTACCATTTGCAACAACATAGAGGGAGCTAGAGAGTATAATGTTAAGTGAAATAAATCAGAGAAAGACACCCTATGATTCCACTCATTTTTTTTGTGGAAATTAAGAAACAACATAAATGAACAAAGAAAAAAGAGATTGAGAGAGAGAGAGAGGAAAAAAGAAAAGAAAAAAAAAAAAAAAAACAAGAAACAGACTCTTAACTATAGAGGACACACTGATAGTTACCAAAGGAGAGGTAGGTTGGGGGATGAGGGAACTAGGAAGTGCAGGTTAAAAAGTATACTTATCATGATGAAATAAATAAATAATAAACAAACAACCAAACATAGCTCCCTGAAAATAAGCAAAATAAAACAAAAAATAAAATAAATTTTAAGGGACACCTGGGTGGCTCAGTGGGTTAAGCCTCTGTCTTTGGCTCAGGTTATGATCTCAGGGTCCTGGGATAGAGCCCTGCATCTGGCTCTCTGCTCAGCAGGGAGCCTGCTTCCTCCCCCTCTCTCTCTCTCTCTGCTTGCCTCTCTGCCTACTTGTGATATCTCTCTCTCTGTGCCAAATAAATAAATAAAATCTTTTAAAAATTTTAAAAAATTTTGAAAAAGCTTGATAATTGATTCCATAAATATAGTATATATAAATACTTTTTATTCTCAACTCTCTACTCTTGTTTCTCAGCCTAACCCTGTTTCAGACCTCAATTATACCATGTTTTTTCTTATTATTCCTCTACTCAATATTTCTTAACTTATTAAGAAACACAACACACATACAAACGAGGCAAAAGCCATAAATGCAGAACTCAATGAATTATCACTAAATGAGCACACTCAGGTCACTACCATCCAGGTCAAGAATTAGAAGATTTCTAACAAATCCCCATATACCTTCCCAATTATCCCAATTATTTCTTAAAGGTAACTATATTTATGATTTCTAACTCCATAGATTAGCTTTGCCATTTATATAAAATTTTTTAAGTCTATATAAATGGAATAATATAGCATATAACTATTTTTGTTTCAATTTCTTCATCACTATTATGTTTGTAATATTTTCCTACCTGGTTGTGGATAACAGTTGTCTGTTAATTTTCATTGCAGTGTAATACTTCAATGTGCATGCAAGCGAGTGAGGAGATCTGTTATTTTTTGTTTTACTGTAGGTAGATTCTGGCCTATTTTTCTAGTTGAGGATGAACATGAATAATTCTTCTTTAAATACTCAGATGCATGTATTTTGAAGATATCCTAGACCATTCTTCACACTGATTTGAGATCCCATATGGTCAAGACTTGCTACCTCACCTCCTCTGCTCTGTTCCCTCCCTATAGTTATAAATCCTAGCATCATCTCAGGGATGCAGAACAGTATGAAGACAAGAGCTTAAAGTCTGGAGCTAGATCACCTCGATTTAAATCTGGATCTCCCATTACTGCCTATGTCATCGTTCATCAATTACTTAACCTTTTCTGTACCTTGGTTTTCATAGCTACAAATCAGGGTATTAGAGTTAATTGAGTTAATATTGTAAACTGCCTACAGCAGCATTTAGTATTTTGTATGTGACATATGTGTCTCCTCAATATTCAAATAATTACACTGAAACAATCGTTCTGCAGCTAGAAAGATACGGGCAACTTGAACTGTTCACAAGGTACAAGTTGACTACTTTCTTCTATTTGAGAGGCATTTAAAAAATCTAACTTTTCAGGAATTGGAAATCCAAATTAAACACAAAAAAATTACCATAGTCTCATGTTTTTGTTTAGGAATATATTCTTTATGTATTCTACCCTCTATACCACAACTGAAAAGCCAAATACCTTACAGTTGCTCCGTAAAAATTTCCTGAGTAAACAAGAAAATTCTGATCATTGTAGTATCAAAATTAAAATCAGTTATCCCAATATCCAACAGTTTCATTTAACCAGTTTTTTAAACTACCTGAGAAATATCCTCTAATTCAAGTAAAAAAATAAGTATGTATTTATTAAATCATATTCTTAGTGCTGTACTGAACTCTCTGAGAGAAGACAAGAGAAGTATAATATACCATACTTTCCTTCAAATGCTTGTGATTTCATTATTTATGCTGTATTTGTTGATTGGCTATGAGGTTCTAGGCCCATGTGCAGCTATCCTACATATAAAATGATCACAGAATATATGATGAGAGCTAGTCATATACTAAAGATGAGCTGTTTTTTTCCCAAACCAAAACAAAATGCTTTTCTCAGAGTTTTACAAGATAAAACGGCACCCCTGAACCTCATTTTAATTAGACCCATGTTCAGATGAAGTAATACATTATTTTGATTTGGAGGCATGTTTATAAAATAAAATCTTCATTTTACCACATGTTTTTCTCGAGTCAGTGGAAAACTTCCATCTCTCTTGCGTGTGATGCAAGACCAGCCTATTTAATAAGGTTAGAAATTACCAGATAGGAAGAATATAGGCAATGATGTGATAGTAAATGTTTAACAACTAGTTCTCTGAAGAAAAGGGCCTTACTTGTTTCATTTGCCCACTTTGGTGGTATAAATACTCCCGGCATGGCTGCTTTCAAGCAAGCCCCCAGGGGAGATGTCACTTAATTTGGAGCTGGAAAGAGTCACACACCATCAACTACCACAAGGCAATGCAAGCTGATTCCAGTGCGCTACTGAGTGCAGAGGAAAAGACCTTCAAGTTTCCTTTGAAGAACAACCCATCCTCCACTGCATGCCAGACCTGACAATGAAGGAGTCCCACCCTTGTCTGGAGGAGCATTCATAAGAACTGGGGTTGGTCAAATAGATTCTGTCTCCCAAGAATCCAAATCTTGAGTAGGACACAAATATAGAACAAATGCTTTCTCCAATTCTTGGAAAAAGTAGTTAAAGGTAGTTGCTGTCCAAACCTAGCCCCCTACCCTATGCCAAGGCTCCAGTCCCCCTGATTTAGGACATCTGGGTCTTTCGTGACTTCTCATGGTTTTATGAGCTTTCTTAAATCCTCCTAATACATGTTTCCCCTTAATCTGCCCAGAGTCAGTCTCTGATTTATCCAAGAAGTAAAACAACAGAATTGGTACATATTAATCTGTGATAACATGTGTTTAAATACTCACTTCACGATGGTCTTCTCCCAGAATCATCCTGAGTCTTAACAGGACAAAGGCAGCATAGGAGTCAAAAGTAATTTATTCACAAAGGCACAAGGTGACACACCTTCTTTCCCACCTTTTTTCATTATACCAACTAATTATATCTAATATTAATCAAGAGTAGTTTGGGGTGATGGAGGAATACTGTATTAGAGTAAAAGCTAAGCTGCTGTAACTGGGGGTTTGAAGCATGATGGAAGTTTAAAGTGAAAAAAAGACTTTATTTCTCGGTCACATAACAGGTCCAATGTCGGCGATCAAGAAGGATGAGCTGTTCTGGTCTACTTAGCCATTCAAATATCAAGTCTTCTATCATCTCTCTCTTCCACATTTCCTGAGACACACTAGCCATGACTAAAGTTGGGTTTCTATCATATCCATTTCCAGCCATCAGGAAGCAAATAGAGAACAGGGAGGAAGCATGCTCACATTCCAAGGGCAAGAACTTTGTCATGTGAAAACTTATATTTAACTGGTCATCCACAAATTTAGCCACAACTTAGTTATAGTGCAAGAGAGAAATAAAGCATTGCAACGAAACAGCTTTCTAGAGCCTTTTGCTGCCACTGTTTAAAAAAAAAAAAAAAAGAGTGCACAGACCAGAGGTGTGAAAAGTGTTCCAAAAGATTAACATAGAAATGGTGCAAGTCTATGTGTTTTCTATGTCATAAGTTCATATAGGCCAGCAGTTCTAAACCAGAAGTAGAATAATACATTAGAACATCTTAAACATTTATAAAATATATCGTAAAGAATTTTTTACTAACAATCCTCAAAGTATTAAAAGTAGAAAATAATTGATTTTTTTAAAAATTAGGACCAATCCAAGATTATTCTGATAGCAGCATTTCCTAAACTTCGATTGTTCAAGAAATACTATAAGAATTTTCTCTCTAGCTGTATTATTATGGTAGCATATCTGTACTATTATATATTATGGCATATTACTGTTATCTACTTATATCTTTTCCTTTAAATGGACTCATTTTTTACTGAGATAAATTTATTTATGAAAGAAACTTTGTCATTACTATAAATGAAAACCCAGTATCACTTGCCAAAATAGAAAATAAACTTAAAAATAAATACAATTCCCAGACAATGTTGTTACATGTCAGCTAGATACTGTTGCTAGCTGAGAACTCTGAGTGAGAGCTGTTCTTTGCTCTCTTCAAAAGGGAGATAATAAGAGCTGAGATGTTTAAAGAAACACTAGCAACAAATTGAGTCTTTTCCCTTGATGTAATCTGAAGAACTGAAAGAGAATTTAAATAGGATTAAGTGACTATGTGCATCAATGTTACTTGATTCCTATCTATGAACTACCTAAAACCACTCTTTGAGGAACCCTGCCCAAAGAAAATGCTTTTTGCATATCCATTTGCCCAGGGATATGCTTTTTTGAGTGAGGCAGGGAGAGAGAGAGTTGAAGCTACAATTAGCACATTGAAAAGTTCCAATAATCCTGCCAGTGCCATAGGATTTGAATATCATCATGCATCCTCAGGTGGTAGAGGGGCAAGGAAATGCTGTCTAAATCCAACCATTGTCTCACAGCCATGAACTGTGGGGTTGGGGGAGGGGAGGTGTCACAGTCACAGATTATTAGTCATCCATTACACGTGGGTACCTAGTGTGAACCATCTTTCCTTCTTAGGTGCTGTTTATTTGGATGAACTTGATTTCCAGACTTCAGAGGACTGTTTTCTACTCACAGATCTCTTTGACATGCTCTCTGGAATGTTTGTGTTAGATGCTGCCTCAAATGCTTTAATCAACCAAACACTCCTCCCATGAAAAGAAGATGATTTGAATATCTGGTCAGCAAACCTAACCTATAATCATGCTGAGTCTCTGACTGCCTTTGAGATTCCTAAACTTATACTGCACTCTAGGAAAACATTTTCCTTTTAGAAAAAGACAGTCCGTTCCCTCAAGTGCCATCTGGCTATTGAAAGTCATAATGGCTACAAAGAAGAAGACTTCAAGTCTCCCTAAAACTGGAACAGTGAACCTCTATGAAAGCAAAGTAGCAGAACATGCCACTCCAAACTATGGCACTTTGGCTTAAGTTATTATTATTCTGAGCTGAAGGCGAGTGAGAAAAAGCAGATAGAAGAAAAAGTCTCTGTCCTCCCTCTACTTGCTGAAAAGGAGGATATAACTTGTGAAAGTGCCCAACTCCCCTCTCTACCAGGAAGGATGAAAGTTAATCACTGGAGACAAGAATTTTGTCAGCCCAGAGACTGCACCAAAGGAATCTCCATAGCAAATCTTGCTAAAACTTTCCCCTACCTGACAATAGTTGCCCATAAGGTTACCTTCCCACAATGTGCCACCCCTGGAAACTCAAAGTCCTTTCTCTTTGTCTTGTCACTTCTCTATAAAATTATTTTGCTTTATTAAGATGCCACATAAGATCAAGTTCTAACCACCCCCCTTGAATTACTCATTATGGAGTTCTCCCATGTGTACCTGCACCACATATGTTAATAAACTTTTGTTTGTTTTTCTCTTGTTAATCTGTCTTTTGTCAATCTAATTTACAAGGCCCTAGCCAATGAACCTATGATGGGAAGAGAAGGAAAAAAAAAATGTTTGTCTTCCCTTATCCACGGATACATAGACTAGAGGTATAATTTCTTAGCAATAAAGATCAAGCTTTTAAATACCTGGTTATCACAGTGAGGCATAAATTTAAATGTGAGTAAATTGCAATTGTCAAATGATACACACTCAGGGGTACCTGAGGAAACAGGGTGATGATGGGGATATAAAGGGACGATATCATTTATTGCATACCCACTCTGTTCTGGTTATTGTGCTATGTACATTATAAAGATTAGCTCATTTGTTTTTCTCAACTCTTTGAAGATTTGTATAGGAACATGAAGACGTCTTATTCCATTTTTACTCCCCAGTGCTAAGCCAATCAGACTCTCAGGGTCAGTATCCTCTGCAGGTTTCACTTACTGTCTTAATTTCAAACATCCAGCATTTGCCTCCTACACCACTTCTTTTCAGGTTGGAAGTGATGAGGTATAGTGAGGGAGTCCTATCAAGATCATATATAACACTCTCCCCTGTACCCCCAAGACCCAGATGTCTCCAAGTGTTCTCCTTCCTTGCCATTGAGAATCATCACTTTAGTAAACTGCTGTTACAAAGGGTAGTTTGAAATATTCTTCAGGTAAATATTGCTTAAATTGAGAACGACTTCAAGACCTAGAACAGGATATGGCCTGTGAAGGTTTAATATCACAGAGACCTCGGCTCCATATCTAACACTGCTCCCTACATTTACAAATGGTACAAAAACACCGTTAAGATCATATTATGCTCTCTACCTTTCTCTGAGTAGAGCCCAAGCCTCAAAACGTTATCTGTCTCTCCATTCCATCCAAAGTAAATTCCCTGGTGTCCCAGGGACATACAGAGGAGGACATCTTAACATGTCCTCTGCCTTTAGAATTCTGTGATCCCATAATATAATCAGAATAGAAACCATCATTAATATCTGTCAGGTAACAGAACCCAAATATCTCAAAACACGAGAGAATCCTATTATAGCCTTTCCAGTACTTCTCAAATGAGAAGAAATGACCTTAACTGGAGAATTATTTTCAGCTGCAATTTTTAGCCAACATAAACCAGGCTCAAAACCCAGAGCAATTGTATAAAGATCCTTCATTTACATTTAGAAAAATATATTTAAATCTCCTAACACATGTATATGTATTTATTGTGTATTACTAAATTGCCTGATAACAGAAGGCTTAAAGAATGCTAGCAGTGGGGAAGAGTTGTAAGTGGGAAAATGGTGCATTAGTCTGGTTCTTTAATTACAAGCTGTTTGCACTGTGGGTTGTGTATCGATGTATTTTTGTTTGTGTATGTACAGGTTGATCCTGGATATTTGCAAGCGAACTTGTGAATAGGAATATTAAAGATGGTTTCATTATTCCTCCTAAAGAGAATCTTGTTATTTGATCCTTTTTCTAAAATCACAGAGACATAAAATTTCAGGGTTAGAAAATGGGTTATGTAGTCCAATTATTTACTCAATTATTGAATCTTTCCTACAATGTGTTTGACAAATAGTCACCCAATCGCCACCTGAGTGCCAGGAGGCAAAGGGAATTTCTGGAAGAGTCTATACATTTGCAGTAGACAACTAATGCTTTAGCTCTGAATCTTGCATTCTGTCTTCTGAAGAAGGCACCTTGGTTTTCCTTTGGGGATTTGTTCTTCCCCATTTAATTCTATCTTAACGGGACCATCAGTTGAGGTGTCCTCTTCTTGGTTAGCCAAGGAGGGCTCACATGACCTAAACAATGACAATCCAAATCCATCACCCAGGGATTTAAATTCTAAGTGAAAGGGAATATAAGAGAAAACTAGCTGGAACCAATTTATCCTAATGGCAGTACCTTGAAGATCCTGATTCCCTGAAAGACCAGATTCTTCAACTTTAATTTTGGATCTGTGAGCATCCAACACTTCCTCATAAATTTGATTTTTGCCTAGAACCAGGCAGAGCCAATTTATATTAATTGAAATCAAAAATTTTTATCCGATATCCCACTGGCCTTGTATTTATCTGTCTGGGAGAAATAAAGACAGGCATAATTCCTCTTCAGTATTATAGCCCTTTGTATTTGTTCCTCTTCAATCATTTCTTATTTTTTATATGACCTTTTAAGAACCCAGTTCAGTTTTTCTCAGCTTCTGCTATGTGCCATACATTTCTTTGTCCTCCCTCATTTTCTTTTTCTTCCACCACTGTCAGGAATTTTGAAAATATCTGAAATACTGGACAATAAATTCTTGGCCAATTCTATTCCAACATTTCTGTAACAGTTTGCTAGGGGTTTGCAGTAAGCACTATAAAACTGTATACAACAACCAGTAAGTTGACATGTAGTGAGTGGAAGCTGGAATTTCCTGTGTCACAAAATGTTACTCTTCTGTACATCCTTTCTCTCACTCTTGGCAACTTAGGTATCTCAAGTCCCTTTGATCTGGCTTACACTTTGACTTCTAATCAAATGTGGTGTTTCCAGCCCTCTTCATCCTTGGGGCCTCCGTTACCGGCATGAGTTTCTAAGACCTACAGAAAGTGTTCCCATTTCTGACATACAGTCAGTGTTTGGCTACCTGAATTTCTTTGAAAATATATGGACATATGCTGCCAAATAACTGAGAAGTAGGAAGAAAACTCATAACTCCTTTATTTGCATGTTATAATTATTTTCTCCTGTTACATATAGCTCTCTCTTGCTTACTTTTTTTAAAGATTTATATATTTTAGAGAGTGGGGGAGGGGCAGAGGGAGAAGGAAAGAGAAACTTAAGCAGATTCCTCATTGACTGCAGAGCCCTGTAAAGGGCTCAGGTTCACCACTCTGAGATCACAACCTGAGTTGAAATCAAGAGTCAGACATGTAACTGACTACACCACCCAAGTGTCTCTCTCTTTCTTACCATTGAGACAAGGTAGAGAGTTGCTTCAGGCTTGCCTTGGAGTCTCTCTTCTCAGTCAATTGACTGACCCTTTCTGTGGTACATCATCTGAGGGGATGAATTCCTCCCCCTTGCCACTGGGAAGAAGCCCACTACTAGTGAACTTGCTCACTGTAGCATGACCAGTTTCCAGATGGATTTCAACATGATTTCAAGTCCTTTCAACCATTCTACTAGATCTCCCCTAAACATCTTCCAGCTGGCCTGTTCTGTTCAATTCCACAAATAGGTACTGAGTACCTACTAAGTGTCAGGCTCTGTGAGTACAAAATTGAATTGGGCATGGACCCTGCCCTTCAGGGCAGATGAACACATAAGCAATATGGCAATGAAAAGTGATGAATGCAATAGTACAATTGAGCTGGTACAACATGGCAGTGATTAAATCTGCCTGGTGAGCCTGAAGTAGAGAAAGGTGTCATAGAAGAAGTGCCCTTGAGCTGGCTGTAGGAAGATCAGTAGGAATATACCAGGCAGACAAGAGGGCATGTGACACATTTAAAAGTGAATGTGTCACCATAGGTGTGTGTAGAAAGGGGAATGCTTACTTTCTTCTGTCCTCTATAATTGCAGACTACGATCATATTCATTTCTTTGGCATCCACAACACACAGCTGGCTCACAGAGAGCTAAAGCTACTATCTTTCTTACATTGTTTTGTCACATCGACCCTCATAGTTCACTCCTTTGAGTCATTACTCTTTATTAAGGAAACAGAAACAAGCCCTGCGCTCCTTCATCTGTCCCTCCTTGGTCATGGCTCCTTGGTTCTGGAGAAGCAGCCTTGTCTCTCCTACACTCAGCAAGAAAACCCCTCCATCTTCACCAATTTCCCCTCTTCTCTCCTTCACACATCTTATTCTAAGACAATGTGCTCCCAACTTTGCAGGAGGCAAAAATCAGCTTTCAACAAAGTATATGGAGTGTTAGATGCAGTTTCTACCCATCGTTGTCCAGCGTTCTCCAAAACCAATCAAAAGAAAAGAAACCAAAAACATGTTTGCAAAAATCAAATTAAAGCCAAGCTCTGATGGAGTCACAGCTATCTACGCCCATACGGGCTGCCTGCCAAGAATGTTTTTAATATAATAATCGCTCATCCATAGACCCATAATAATTGATAGTTGCAATTCGATAATGCTTCTTAACAATTTTTTATTTGTTTCCAATCTCCCCGCTTCCCTCCTCACCTCATCCGCCCAACAACCTCCTGTGTCAGCACATTCATGGCTCTTAATGACCCTCTCAGCAGCTACTGATCAAAGTCAAATTTTAATTACGTTTCTAATTTTGGAAGTTTGCTTCCTTTTAATCTGAACTTTTAGAAGAGAGTCAAATGTGTGCTTGCAATGACTCACAGAAAAACCATCAAGCTCCAGGACTATTTAATTGGACAAGTTCAAGTAGTTTTGAGCTTCATGCTTCCTACCAGCTTGTATCCACCAGGTGATGACACCTACAGAATGTAAAGTATTTGACTAATGACTGTAGTCCAGCCTGAGGAGGGTAGAGTGAAAACGAGATCCAACTGTATGACCACAGAACTTCACTGTCATCATTGCAGAACGTCGGTTTTTCCTCCAGTCTTCTCTTCTTCCCACAGTTTGGCCTGAGCAAAACCACAAACCTTCTCTGCTCCTTTGTGCTAATCCCATAATCCCTTCAAGATTATTTTGATTTAGCCTTTGGAAATTCTTAATAAGACCACCTCAAAAACTCCGCCTTCTCCGTAGCCTTTCCTGATCCCTCCTGATAAAAAAAAACTTTTCCCCGGAAATCCTGGAGCACTTACTATGATCATAATTAATATCAAATAGCAATCATCATAATAGCATTCACAGAGTGCATACTGTATTGGCACATGAGAAGCATTGTCTTACTTTATCTTCCAATAATCCTACTGTATACTACTATTGTCCCCATTTTATAGATACAGAAACTGAGTCCCAAACATATTAAAATGTGTTCAGAATCAAGTAAGTACTTAATGACAGAGAATTTAAATGCTATGTCTATTCGCAGCAAACCACAAGGATTTATATTTCTCCCACATGCACACAAATAATCTCAATTAGAATGTAAGCCTGTGCAAGAAAGAAGTTCTATCTCAGACTTCTTTGAATCTCCTAATATTCACAAAGATGTCATTCAGTAAATATTTTTGGATTGAATGACTCCATCTTAGAATAAATACAAATATATTTAGAAATTTGCTTATGAGGGCGAATAAGTGACTTTTTAAAAGTTATTTCTCTGCTTCTTAACTTCTTTAGAAATCTGGCATTTCAAAAAGACAACTAAGGTGGTGCCTATACAGCATTCCAAACCTTTAATGGGAAGACAAAAATATAGACTTACACATCAACAGTACTGTTATTAGCCAGCCTTTATTAAGTACCTAATACGTGGGAGGTGCTATAGAGGACATGAAGATGAAAATAAGTGTTCTTGCTGTCAAAGTAGCTTACCATCTCGTTTAGGGGCACGATGAAAAAACAGTATTTGCTTCACTAACCCTGATTGCCTTCTGAAAAGGTAAGGTAATGATAATAGCAGAGTTTCTGTTCTGGAGAGTATTTGGATGAATAAGTGTGTGCATTTAGAGTAGGAGCCAGAGGGAGAACTCAATTGTTATGAATAACAATTTATAACACGAAGAGGAATTACAGATAGACTCTAGAATGAGAGGAGAAGGCAAGAGAGATCAACTGTCAGTAACAAGGTTTGAAGAGGGAAAAAAATGTGTGTTGTGAATTTTAAATTGTTTGCTATAGGGTGCAAAGTGTAAAGCCTTCCTCTATGAAATCGTCAGTAAACTTTACATTGATTGCTCATAATTTTTTGTCCAGGAACTTCTCTGGGAAATAAAAATATGTTTAATTGTACATCTGTGTCAAAGAAACACAGTCCAAGGACACCATGAAGGGTGTAGGGGGCCTCATAGATTCACCAAAGCTATCAAGAAAGAACAGCTTTTATTCAAGATAATCATAGGATCCATGCCCAGCCCCTTCTCACCCTTCCTATGGAGATGCTTCTGTTTACTCTCTTCTGCCTATCTTTGACTTCCTAGTTCTTTTTCACAGGCCCAGAACCCTGACCCTGCATCCCATTGTTTGGATGTCATTCTCTTCTAGCTTCTTGGGCCCTGTACTGGGCTAAATAGTGTCCTCCAAACATTTGTGTTCACTTAGAACCTCAGAATGTTACCATTTTTGGAAACAGGGTTATTGCAGATATTATCAGGTAAGGATGAGGTCCTACTGGATTTGGGTGGACCTTAATCTCATGACTGGTATCTTTTTAAGAAGAGAGGAATTTGGACAGAGACACTCAGGGAGAGCTCCACATAATGATGGAGGAAAGGACTCAAGTGATATGTCTACAAGCCAAGCAATGAGAAGATTTCCAGCACCCCAGAAGCTAGGAGAGAGGCACAGGACAGATTTTCTCTCAGTGCTTCCAGAAGAAAATATACCTGCCAACACCTAGATTTCAGACGTCTGACTTCCAGAATTACGAGAGAATACATTCCTGTTGATTTAAGTTACCCAGTTACAGCAGCCATAGAAAACTAATACAGACCCTTATTTTCCTAACTCATGGTCTGGCATCCTCCAATACTCAGTGAGACAATCTTCCACTGACCCAGACCATAGAAGCCAATTCTAGTCAGATCTGCCCAAGGAACTGTGAACATTCCCTTGAAATCCCAGTAGAACATTATTTAGTTTGTCCCTAAACCCTGACAAGGAAAACAATGAGGCATATTTTTTCTTCTATCACAACACTTCCTAATTCTCTATAAAATAATAGCACACCGGACTCTTCAGGGGTGTAGAGCTGCTGTGTAATAAAATCACTGTAGAAACTTAGTAGCCCTATCATGTTGACAGACAGTAAGTACAATGTGGCAAACTTTATTTATACTTGAAAACACAGATGATAGGACTGTCACTGTTCAGGAGCTCCCATGTACTTACTCCATACACCGCAGAGAGACAATAAATATACACCTGATTAGACTTAGGGCATTGCTCTGCCACATGGCATTTCTTTAAGTGACCTGGTCCAAGAATTGTCACATGTGGCATACTCAGGATGAATAATAGCATTCAGCTTGATAAATAACTATTCAGTCATTTGACAAATATTTATTGTGGGCATTTTATAGGCCATTTTATAGGCCAATTAATTTCTTTGAAGAAGACATGAGACTAGAGGTACAGTTGAGGAGAAAGAGATGTGAACTCTCACTTATAATTTTATTCATGGAGATGAATGTTATGGTATCGACCCTCGGGAATCAAAGATTTAACTGAAGTTTTGCATATTCAGGAACCAGCTTAAAACCCTTCTCCTACAATTTTGGATTGCCCAGTTCCATTGTTGATTTGGTGTGCGAGTCTAGCTAACTGCCCAGCTTTAGCATCTGCACATGGCTTTGTTGTTCTCTATCCATCTTGTGTACACACTTACTCCAGTGAGTGATAAAACCTGTTTCTTTGTGGAAAATGATCCTCAAGTGAGAAATAAAACTTTAGTGTGAGAGGAACAAGGCGATAACTTGCTTTGAGCTACTAAGCACTTGGAAACACCAACAGACATGCAATTTAAGGGAAAACAAGTCACTTATTTAAACATTGTCATTGTAAAAACTGGAGACTTTAGAAGAAGCTATCATGGGCCACAGATAAATGGTAAAGGTCTACTTTAATTAAAATGAGAGGGAGAGAGCAACAAAAGATCCTTTGAGTTCTTTGAGCACAGTTAAGTGATGAAGGTCTAATTACTCCTTTGTTTTGAGGTGAAAGGTTTGGAAAAGGTTTGGAAGAGAATCCCTGTTTTTCTGTCCATGTATTTCCATGAAAACAAACAAACAAACAAACAAACAAAAAACCTTCAATTGAGTAAAAACGTTGGCTTTTCTTTAAGATGCACATCTGCTACTTTGTAAGAAACAGCAGGACTGAAGCTCTAGCCTTTGCCTTCAACTTGGTGGCTATGTTTAATTCAGTAAAAACCAGTCCTGTGGAACTCAGCTGAGTTTCAAGCAGCACTTGAGCCCAAGCTGCACTTCCCAATCAGCTTAATTAGTCACAAAGCATCTATTTCCCATTGGCTCTAAACACAGGAGAGAAAACATGTGGTATTATTTATCTACCCCTCAGTCACTCCTTGTTGACTTCCCCCTGCACTGTCTACCAGGATTATTCTACACCTCTTCTTTCCTCCTTAATTCCATGCCCCTCTCTGCCAGCTTGTTATATTATGAAAAAAATTATAGGCTATTTCAAATGCTGGGAATCTGTGTCTAACCACATGGGCTCTCCTCTTCGATTGGTTATCCATGGCTTGTCACCTACGTGACTCGGTAGCAGTTTTCATTCTGCCTTGAGTTGTAGTTATTTGAGTATTTGTTTCAACTCTCCTGCTAAACTCACCTACACCATCACACCATCTGCTCTAACTTCATCCCCTCCTCAGCACTACTGAACTCCAAGCTCTGCAATAATAGGGATTTAAGTCCTATCAAAAGATACCTGTTCTAGTGTTTGTCAAAAGGGAGTGCATTTGCAATGTATGTCTTCATTTCATTTATTCTGATACCAGTTTGTCCTGCTTCACCAGTTTCAAGGTGCAAATATCAGGATAACTCCAATTAACTATTAAAATACTCCTATGCCTATTTTAGCAAGTCTGGAGGCTCTGCTGCACTGCAGTGTTCAGGTTAGAGGGATCTACTCATGTGAAAGTGTCCATCCTGTTTCAAAATGGCACTGAGAGAGAGAAATGGAGGATCTTGCCAGTTGTACAGCCATACTTGGGTGTCCAGTGATCTCTGTCACTCATCCATCCTCTTCTCTTTTGGAAAACATGATCCCTTTTGGGATCTTGGAGTTCTTTCCCACCAGTTACTTGGAACCATCTCAACCCATCAAAGAGAATCAAGAAAACTTGGCCCCTGTGCAAATTTGGCCGCCCTTACTCTTGTGCAATCAGCCCTGCATTTTGAGTGGCTTAGGAGGGGTAATTTCAGTTGGGGCTGAAAATATTTCATCCCACCCTAAATGCATTCACCTTACAATTGCAAAACTGAGTAACTCTGCGCTGAAAATACAGTTGTTAGCAAAACTCAACTGAGTTTTCTTAGTTTTCTCAGGAAACTTAAAGATTTAATTGGATTGGTTCAAGGATTCATGAATCAGGCAGCATACCTCTAGCAAACAGATGGGAGCTCCAAAGAGTTGTACAAAGTGGAAGGTTTTTAGAGGCAGAAGGAGGGTATGACAAGGTAGTTAAAAGGGTGTATTATTTCAGGCAAGGTTATCTTCCCTTAGGAAAAGGCAAGGGGTCTTGTCAGGCAGATTACCTAGTTAGTGCTGACCAGGAAATTCCAGACTGATTGGTTTAAAATTCCATTCCTGTGCGACACTGAAACTGCAATTAGGTTAGGTATTAAGTCTTACTGGGGCTTAGCAAAAGTGACTCCATTTGGGCCTATTGTTTCTTTGTAACACAATGATGCTCTAAACTCACTAGCTTGGGTTCACCCAGCAAAGTGATTCATAGCCTCTATAGGTAAAATATAGTTAGGTGAAATAAAATAAATTCCACCTCACCAGGCACCTCAACAAAATTTCTTATGCCCAGAAAATATATGTGTACGTACTATCTGTTTTTTGGCCAACACAGAGTTCAGAATTTTCTCTTTCTTTCTTTCTTTTTTTTTTTTTTTAAATACAGATGCCTTTAGGGAGGTTATATATACTCCAATTCTCCACAGGATTCACCTGAACATGGTGGTTCAGCTTTCTGCCTGGGCCCTGTAGGCATTTGAGTTGGAGTACTCTGCTTTACAAGTCCACATGATTAGCTAGACCCCTAAAGGTATGCAGACACACACACACACACACACACACACACACACACACAGTGAGGCCATTTGAGCTGAAAGAAAGCATAATCTTCATGATAACTGTATGTTTCTATTATTGACTTAAAGTTCTCCGCAGCAACTTGCTCTCTGAACAACCACAGATAAAGAGATGAAAATTAAAGATAATCTAAATAGGAGGACAAGACACCACAATCACCTCCAGGAATGAGACTTTTCCCAGTCTTGCATGTTACCTTGATGGTCAGATTGTTGAATGGTTAAAAATAATAATAATAAATAAAGTATTCCATGGGGATGTATTAAAGTAGGTCAATCATTGTCCTGTGGATGTCCATAGCATCCATCCACAAGAGATCGGGTGGGCTGAGTGGTGATAAAGAAGGAGAATGAGACCACCATCACCACCACCAGATACCATCTTTAATGAAGGAAGTTCTGCTTCCTTCTGTTTTATATACTGGTGGTCCCACTAGGAGAAAATGAAGCAGCTGAGAAAACCACTGGGGTAAATTAAAATAATTTTTAAAAAGTCTTTTTAGAGAGCTCTAAACTTCATTTATTTTTCTCAAGAGAAGTTATAGAGTAGTGGTCCTCAACCTTAGATGTGCATTACAATGAACTGGGAGAGATTTAAAAATACTTGTGTTTCAACGCCCAGGATTCTACTTATAATTTATCTAGTGCATGACCTGAGCATTGAGGTTTTCTTTTAAACTGACAGATTCCAATGTGCAGCCAGGTTTAAGAATTCCTGCAAGAGAGGGGAAAGGATAGATTTAGGAGTCAGGAAGATGGGGTGGACACCTGACTCATCCCTAACTGTCCATAATATAAGTTAATTACATAAACTCCATTGCATTCATTTTATTCATTTATAGTGTTGGAAAAATTGGCATTGTTGCCCATTTACACCTTTTTTTGCCCTCAAAATATTTTCAGGTGACTTAAAAAAATGAATGTAGTATAGCAAGGAATTTTTGAAAAAGAAAAATGAAGCTAGAGTAGAATATTCTGCAGTGGTGTGTCAGACAGACTTCTACACTTCCTGGAGCTTCTTAGCTCTGAGTAGAAGTGAAGAGGAACATATAACTTCTTGCACAAATTACAGCTTCTATAAACTATTGACCACTTGGAGAATTACTACCAATAAGGTTTTTGTTCAGTGTGCAATGGGATAAACAAAATCCACAAAAGCCAAAAAAATAAAGAACTCTGCAGAGTTGAGCTTCAGTTTCCTACATTTATAAAATGGGAACCATGATAGAGATTACTAGTACGTACCCTATAACTGGTCTCACCTTCCTTCTTAACAGAATAATGTTTTTGGGGGGGGCAACAAAGTGCCCAGGTACGAAGGTGGAAGAGGATGAGAGAGTAAAGGACAAAGAAGATGAAGTAGTAGCAGAAGAGGGGGTAAAAAGAGAAAGGTGAAGGAGCCCTCTTCCACAGTTGCTCACAAATAGTGGTGGTCAGTGGGATGTAAATCAGAAGTCCTTAAAGACAAGATTTTCAGGAAATCTCTTTAAATGGAACTGCTCTAGGCAGGAAAAGCGCCCTTATTCTTTTTCTTTTCCCATTTATATCAAGGGATGTGTTGGCTGGAGCTGCAGCAGCCACCTTAGAGCCATAAGGAAAAGCAGACAGAATTGTAGATATGTTGGTCCTGAACAACCATCATCTAAACTATAACCAGTGACACTTGGACTCCTGATTACATTAGGTGTTAAAGTAAGCCTTTATTGTTTACAGTCAGATTTTAACAACTTGCAGCCAAATTCATTATTTAACAAATACAGGGACAATTATTATCTTACAGTCTTGTGAGACTGAAATTAACATAAGCAGGATTTCTGACATTTCTTAGTGATAATTATATTCATCCATTCCATCAGAAATTATGAAATGTCTACTCTGTGCCAAACACCATTCTTAGTGCCGGAGAACATGACTCTCCTCTCACAAAGATTACATTCTAATAAAACATTGCTGATGTTTGCCCAAATGTTTCCCATTTTTATGTCTATATACATTTTTGAAAACTTTTTGATTTTTGCAAAATCGGGATTTATATATCACCACTGCCTACAACCCATTTTTTTAAGATTTTTTTTTTTTTTTTTGAGAGAGAGAGGGAGAGAGAGCACAAGCAGGGGGAGGAGCAGAGGGAGAGGAACAAGCCGACTCCATGCTGAGCAGGTAGCCCAGTGCAGGGCTCCATCCCAGGACCTGCAATCATGATCTGAACCAAAGGCAGACATTTAACCAACTGAGCCACCCAGGTGCCCCTACAGCCCATTTTTAGACCTATATATCTATGTATTGGTCAGATAGGATTTACATGTATGCATATGTATTTGCTTTACAAGTAGCCAGTATATCATGACTCTCTCCTAGGAGAAATAAGACTTAACTGGATAACAAAACCCAGGAAGGCCAGACAGACTGTAATGCAGGTAACTAATATCTACTGATCGAACTTATGGGTCATGCATTTTTCAAGCATGTCACAGGAAGTATCTCATCTATTACCCACACCTCTTAAGAGAGTGGCTAATATTATCTTCATCTGTACTAAAATAACTAAACTGCTCCTAAGTGCCAGTGCCAGGATTCAAACCCATCAAGTCCAATACCAGAGCCCATGTACTGCTTGACTACTCCAAACAAATTCTGGGTAACTGAGAGCTGCCAAGGAAAGAAAATGGCAGCCATTAATGGTGACACTTGTTCAAAAATTATTCATGGAGCTCCTTTTATATGCCAAACATTGATTGGGATACAATAGCTTCATAAGAAAACAAACAAAAGTAGAAAGATGGCAAGGACAGCAGCTGTCCATCCAAGGGGTCATGACTTATATTGTGATGGTGTCAGTAATCACTATGAATAAAGTGAAGCTTCTATGTTGGGAACAAAGTAAGATGCTTTTGGTATTGTTTTAAGTATTTTGAATACCTGTAAAGAACTTAGACCACATTACTCAATAACCCACACCAGTCACCAGGAAATCTCACTTTTAGTGACTCTATCCCCCTGCCCTCCCCAAATCACTTGTAGATACATTAGGCTTCTATTCTTTTTCTCTCACTCCCTGGAAACACCAAGATGACTGATTTTTTTTTTTTTTATTTACTTGAGAAAGAGAGAGTGCACAAGCTGGGGGGAGGAGCAGAGGGAGAGGGAGAAAGAGAATCACATGCAGACTCCCTGCTGAGTAAGGAGCCTGACCCAGGACTCCATCTCCCAACCATGAGATTATGACTCTGAGATCATGACATGAGCTGAAACCAAGAGTCAGACTCAACCAATGGAGCCACACAGGTGCCCCTACAACTGGTTTTTTAAAATCTAACACTTCCTTTCCTCATCCCTTAAAAAAAATAGATAATTTTTTATAACAGCAATGTCCACAATAGCCAAAACTGAAAAGAGCCCAAATGTCCATCAACAGATAAATGGATAAAGAAGATGTGGTGTATATATACAATGGAATATTACATAGCCATCAAAAATGAAATCTTGCCATTTGCAATGATATGGATGGAACTAGAGGGTATTATGTTAAGTGAAATAAGTCAATCAGAGAAAGGCAATTATTATATGACCTTCCCAATATGTGGAATTTAAGAAACAAGGTAGCGGATCATAGGGGAAGAGAGGAAAAAATGAAACAAGATGAAACCAGAAAGAAAGACAAACCATAAAAGACTCTTACTCTTAAGAAACAAACTGAGTGTTGCTTGAGGGGAGAGAGAGAAATGGGGTGGCTGTGTGGGGAGGGTATGTGTGGTGGTGAATGCTGGGTCTTCTGTAAGACTATTAAATCACAGGAGTGCCTGGGTGGCTCAATGGGTTAAGCCTCTGCCTTCAGCTCAGGTCATGATCTCAGGGTCCTGGGATCGAGCCCACATCAGGCTCTCTGCTCAGCAGGGAGCCTATTTCCCCCTCTCTCTCTGCCTGCCTCTCTGCCTACTTGTGACCTCTCTTTCTGTCAAATAAATAAATGGAATCTTTTTAAAAAAAATTTTTTAAATTTAAAAATTAAAAAAAAAAAGACTATTAAATCACAGATCTGTACCCCTGGGGAAAAAAAAGAATGTGTCAAAATGAGAGTGAGAGTCTGCCCAAAGTTGGTGACATGTGAGAGAGAGGTGGTCAACAGCGCAGCAAACTAGAGTAGTATTTCAAGGACTGCACTACCAGGGGGAATCATTTGCGGAGACACTGGTGATTAGCAAGAGATAGAACCACAAGCTCATCCCCAGTAGAAACCCATAGGCACAAACTGTGATCATGCTTTTAATCCTGAGGGATTTACTTTTACACACCACAGTAAGCCAAGTCAAAATAGTGTCCATTTGTCTTTAAGAGTAAAGAATATTCTTAACTTCATAGCTTCACTGTTTAGAAAAAAAAAATCATGAAGCTGTAATACTTTTTTGGGTAAGTCAGTCAGTCTGTTGGGTAAACACACAATATCCATTACAAATAATATTATTTTGAAGTATTTACATTTGCTGTGTGCCTGCCACTGTGCTCAATGCTCCATGAGCATTTTCTCCTTGACTCTACAACAATCCTATGATGTGGGGTCTTTTGTGTACCCCATATTCTAGGTGAGAGAAATGAGACTCGTAACCCAGGGAAAGCAGGCTGGTGGTCCCTGAAAAAGGTAAACATAGAGTTACCTTATAACCCAGCAATTTCATTACTAGATATATACACCAAAGACTTGAAAATGGATCCTGAAAAAAATATGTATACACAGATGGCTAGAGCAGCATCAATCACAGTAGCCAAAAAGTAGAAATAACCCAGATTTCCATCAATAAACAACTGGATAAACAAAATGTGGTGTAACTATATAATGGAATATTATTCAGCCATAAAAAGATACAAAGTACTAATATATGCTACAGTATGGATGAACCTCAAAAACATTATGCTAAATAAATCAGATACAAAACATCCCGTATTGTATCATTCCCTTTATATGAAATGTCCATAATGAGAAAATCCATAAAGACAGAAAGTACATTAGTGGTTGCCAGGGGCTGGAGGGAAGGGGAAATGGGGGGTAACTGCTTAATGCGTAGAGGGTCTCCTTTGTGGGTGATGAAAATGTTTTGCAACTAGACAGAAGTGGTGGTTGCACAACATTATGAATGTTCTAAATGCCACAGAATTATGCACTTTAAAATGGTTAATTATATGTTATGTAAATTTCACCTCAATTTTAAAAGTTTTTGAATTTCAAATGAGACAGAATCTATAGTGACCATGGAGGCACACCACTCATACCTCTCTGGAAGAGGACTGGTTGCAAGAAAGATAGTGGCTGACAGCCTCCAGCCACCAAACTGTGGACTCCCACTCCCCACTCTCCCCCCACAACAGTATTTATGCCCCAGTGCCATGCTTTCCATGAGCTGTCCCCAGTCAGTGATTGAGCACAACAGGGGCACTAGAGCTGCCCATGTCTGCCCAAAGCAGGACTCACTGAGCATAAAGTGTTTGCTTACCACTGAGCTGCAACCTGAGCTTCCTTCCACAGACTGCCACAATATCCTCTTCTTTCCCATGTCAGACTCGTATTTCACTCACCCACCCACAAGTGCTCTTCATGACCTTATCCATCACAGACACTTGCCCCCAGTAAATCTCTGCCACAACTAACCCTTTCTTAGCATCTGATTCTTGGAAAAGACAAACTAACACAAAGTCAGATCAATTGCCCAGAGTGATACAGCTAGCTGGTGGCAGAGTCAAGACTCAGTATCTATATTACTAACCTTCATCAACTGAACATAAGTACAAAATCATATTTATTTGATGATGAGAGCCACCTAAATAGGATTTTCATGTATTCCTGGTAGAGTGGGTCTGATTTGCTCATTAAATAGCTGTGATTTTGAGCAAATTGCTTATCTTTCATATTTCTGTTTTCCAAAGATGTAAAAATGAAAAGTTGCCCACTTATAACTTGTAAATCACTTCTTCCTCATGTGTCCATGTCTGATCTCATTAATCTGCCCTCAGTCCTTCCTTACCCTAAGACACCACCAGGCAGCTCTTCTAATAGATTGGAGTTGGATAGATAGATGATAGATAGATAGATAGATAGATAGATAGATAGATAGTGTGTGTGTGTGTGTGTGTGTGTGTGTGTGTGTGTGTGTGTGTATGGTCTCATGACATCAGATGCCCCATCTCTCTGGTCACCTTTCATCACCCTGTAATTCTGCATATCCTCCTCTCTGACCTCATCTCCCATTCCTCACAATGAGCCTTCTAGAATTCATGGTCCATTGTCAGTAAACCCCTCCTTTGATCATCATTCCTTTCTGTTTCTCTTATTTATTCTAACTGAAATCTTTCTCTATGCTGAAGACACTGGTTCCCTTAAGCTCTTCTAAGTAATGGTTTCTTTCTTTCCCTTATCCCTTGTACCACTGAACCTCGAGGTAAGGTGTCATCCTCATACCTCCTAGTCATTTCTAGATCATTGTCTCTTCTTATCACTGAAACTACCAGCTTTGAACTTAACTCAATTAGACTATACTACCAATACCACCCTCCTTCTTAACCTAGCCCTTAGCCAATCCTCATTTCTTACCATATGAGGCACCTGGCTCATTATTAGTTTCTGGTATTATTCCTATCATGATTCTTGGTAAGTTTTAATATCTACAGCAACAGTTCTTTGATCGCTTTGGCCTCTTGGTGGAAAATTTCTTATTCTCCTCCATCCATGATACTGTCTACTCAATGTCAGCCACACAATCCTCAGGACATTTCTTGAACTTTGTCATCCACACAATCTCCACTTGAAGTATCTTCACCTCATACTATACCTCCTTTCTGTACAGCCCACTCACTCTTGTGTCATGACTCAAATATTAATAAACACCACAGGGTCTATAAACCATCAATGCTAGCACTCATTGTTCTCTTGTCTTTATCTCCCTCCACATCCAAATTGGATTTCATGGCTCCTTACAAATAAGCTCATGTCCCTTCCTCTCCCTTCCTCCATCATGATTCCCTGGCCAACCCCCAACCTTGACCACCTTAATTCTTCACTTTCTCTATGCCTGCACCAAGGTACTTGAACTTGGTGGAAGAAAAACATACACAAATGCTCACTCATGTCACTTAAAACCATTACCACAACTCTTAAGAGGGTCCTCAAAGCTGCCTAACAATCCTACTACCATTCCCAATTGTGTTTTCTCTCCCATGATTCTAAGTGACAATTTCACACCTTTGCTTTAGAATTCCAACACCTTCTGCCCCCTCCTCACTCCCCTCAATGATGTCACTTCCAACTGCACTGAAAACAAATAGAAACAATCAGAATAGAATTTCCTTGTGATGCTCCTGCCACATTTCCCCTCTCCTACTCCTCTTATCCCATGTTTTCTTAGTAGCCCTTACCCCACCCTAGACCTATTATTTATGCAATCAGTTCTTTTTTTTATGCAATCAATTCTTTATTGGTTTGCCATCCATTTCCTCCTGTAGACTCCAATTTCCAAGATAGTAGAGATTTGTCTTTGTTCATTGCTATATCCAGTGCAGGGCCTGGCATGCAGTAGCATCTGATAAATATTTGCTAATTGTGTAGCCGTTATGTTGAACAGGCACAACTCGCAGTATGCAATCACAAAATAACCTTACTCTGTCTCTTATGTCCCTTTAAAACTACTCTCGTGGCGCTAGCTCTGCCAGGAACTTCTGCCAAACTCATGATTTTTTTTGGTCATCCGTCAGCATACAAAGAGTTTTTTCTTGTCACTTTAAGTTACAAAATACTGTCTCGATTCAGTAAAATGTGTAGTTCCGTGTAACAGTATATTTTCAATTAAAATTCAAGTGTCTTCTCCTCCAGCTCAGACTGTTCCATAAAGAAAAGAAAAGGAAAAAAAAAAAAAAAAAGCCTATGGTCAGAAGGGGTTAGATTGTCTTCTTACCACTTACCTTTTCCCTCTTCTCCAATTTGCAATTCAAAGTTTCTGATGGCTTCCCCCAAAGCCCACTGTTGATGAAAATGAGAGAAGAGAGTAAACGGAGAAGGACATTTTTATTAGCTGACACTACCATGTTGATTTGTCATTGACTTTTTCTGAAGTTGTCAGATGTTCACAACCAACTCTCTTGTGATGCTTCCAGAAGTCATTCAGTGTCCTTCCATCACTGGGGACCTCACCTGCAATTTCATAGACAAGGTGACTCTGTCCCTATTTTGGCCAATGCTTACTCATTTCCTCCAGTTTTAAGAGCCATAGCTCCAGCTTCTCTTTGCTTAGATCTGCTCACCTCTTTTGGACAAGATCTAAGACACTTCACACAGGTCTCTCTTTCTGGAGTGGTCTTCTCTTCTGTGTATATATTGATACATAGATATATAAGAAATAGTCACTCTTTCTTTGCTCTGACAAACTTATTAAGTGCCTGCTCCCCTGTGCAGTAAACTCACCTTTGCTCAACTAGTTGAATGTTCAGCTAGCCAGCTGATCCATGCTATAACTTCACAGCAAACCTGAGTCTCCATACAGTCACATCATAATAGGTAACACTTAATTTAGCACTTAATATGTGCCAGAAGCATTTGAAGTGCTTCAAATATATTAACTTACCTAATTCTCAAACGGCCTTTGGAGGGGTATACTATAATTATTTCCATCTTATAGATAAGGACCTGGGACACCTCCTTTGTGGCAAGTCCTACATAATGGGTTCTAGCTCCACACTTTGGGATGTGGTTTCTGTTATCTTTAGCCTCAGCTAACATAACCAAACTCATTAACTAATAAGTCTGGAGTAGATGATATCTAAGGTCCTTTCCAGTGCTTATAATTTTGAAATTTAAAATGATATCACTGTGCCAACTATCCATGGTAAGGCACAGGAATAGTTTTAATTAGAGATGGGAGTGGAAGGAGAAGGTTGGACATGGATTTTCCTGGCCTAAACTCCTAGAAGTTCCCCAGTGTGATTCTAACTATGAATTTGTAGTTTAGCAGGAGACCAGCAAAACTAGCCTAGGTGGTACGTACTCATGGAACAGTGAACTCTTCCCTGGTCCTGTTAACAGATGTTTAATTGACCATTCAGACTTGCACCAAATTGTGTGCAACGAATGAAAGCATAGTGCCAGGAAACTGGACATGAAGACCTGCTTTTTTTTTTTTTTTAAGTATATACTTAAAAACAAAACTCCCAACTGTTTAAGTATCTCTGTCCCCATACGATTCCAACATTCTTTTATTGAAAAGATCTCAGAAGAGTGGGAAGCAAAATTAACTCCATGATAACTAGTTGGAGGTTTTCTGGTATGGGAAAAAGAGGCAATAAACATGAATTTTATGACAGTATTTTGGTACTCCCTGCTGAGGCATCTCTGCTCTGAAAGGGAAAGAGCTAGGGACTCATCTAGGATTTCAGAGGATATTTAAATTGGCTTCCTCATCTGTGGTCTGTGATGATCATGGAGTTTTGGTACTATTTGTTAATGTCCAGCTGAAAAGCACAACCATGATGTAGGAATAAGTACAGCAAGGGAATATTAAAAAGTTAGAAGGCTTCTATGTCTCAAGTCTTGGATTTTGAAGGCTCTGCAGTGCACCTGGAGCACAAGAGTCCCCTGTCTGCCAGTCTGCAGCTGTGACTGGGGAGGCATCTGCAAAACCAGAAATAAAAGCCAAGGAGAATCCATAAAAGTAAGTATGTAATAATAAGATGGATCTAGAAAGAAAATGATACCAGGCCCTTGCCCCTCTAGCCCTCCTACAGTTATCTTTATTTCATTCCATCATAGTTACTCTTAACTCTTTTCTCTGCTTTCAGACTTTGCTACTCCTCTCCAAACTCAACCCCACAACCAGAGTCATATTTCTAAAATGCAAATCTGATCATGTCACTTCTCTGCTCAAAAACTGCTGCTCCCCACTGCCTACAGGCTAGAGTCCAAACTCATTAAAATGGAAGTCAGTGCCCTTGAAAGGCTGGCACTGACCCACCTTCTGGCCTCATTTCTCAATGTAATACTTCCAAGCCCATCATGCTCTCTCCTTTCTCTCTGGGAGCCTTTGCACATGCAGCCCTCCTATCCAGAAATCCCTGCAGTTAGGAGGAGGATCCATTGCAAGTAACAGAAAACTCAGCTCAAATGGGCTTTATCAGTGAAGCCTGTGTATTAGTCCACAGATTGGGAAGTCAAGAGGTTGACAGGATTCATATTTGATTGAACCAATGGTTAATTGGCATTAGCCAGAGCCTGCTTTCATGCCATTTCTCTTCTCTGTTTTCTGTAGTATCTATTGGTATCTGGGAGGCTTGTGTTGGGGGTAATGGGATGAATATTAGCAGCAAACAGATCTACATGGGAGGGAGCACACATACTTTGAAGAAAGAGTGGTTCTCAGAGAGAAATATAAATGCTAATAAGTCAAATAGAGGAATAAAATTATAGGCTTTCAGTCTAAATAATTCTTAGACATCTTTCCAGTCCCTGTGCAAAGGTTCCATGAGCTGTGGGGAACACTCCCTTTCCCTCAAGCCAGGTTAATAGTTTCTTTTTTCATGCTTATCTGTCACCTTATACACAGCTCTTTCATTAATATGCCTACAAATCATAAAAGTTTTCTTATTGGCCTACCATGTTCTGACTATCTGATACACATTAATCTACTCAACACCAACAGTAAAACTTTGAAATAGGTATTTGGTATCCATGTTTTATTTATGAGGAAAACATAATGAAAAGTTAAATAACTCTCCCAAGGTAACACAGTTAACAAAATTATCTAACTTCCGTCTACATATTGCTTGCCCTATACTCTGCAAATGAAAACACATTACAAAATATCCGCTTGAAAGCGATCACTGGAAAGATATGTTGAATGGATCATAATACTTATCAGACAGTCTTGTATTATGGGTCTCCCTTACACACCAACTATAAAACCCTTGTAAAAAGGGATTTTATTCTATTTCAGTTGAAAGCTCTGGAATGTCATGGACTGAGACAAAATCATGGGCTGAGAGACAAAGTAACTAGGTTGATACATGAGTTCCTCTACTTCCTGTGAGACTGTGGGCAAATTTCTTAACCTCCTTATTCCTGAGTCCCCTTATCTATAAAATGGAAATAATAATAAATTCATCACAGAGTTGTTGTGAGGATTGATTAAGATACAGGAAAAAATCCAAACACCTATGTTTGAAACATTGAAAGACATCAACAAATTTTACCTAAAAAGTATTGTTGTATATCTTTCATCCCCTTACGAAAGTGGCTGATATAAGGCAAGATAAAGTCAATGAAATATGATCAGAGTCTTGGGTAAGATCCTTATCCTACATAAAACTTAACTTTTCCTCCAATTTTCCCCACTGTCTTCTAGCTCTATAGACATAGAAATATTTTGTGTATCTGCAAAGCAACCAGGATCTGGTTAGCATGGAACAGTGACCTTTTGGTGTCCTGGACACATGCAGAGGAAAAAGAAGTCAGGTGACAGTGAGATGCAAATTAAAGATGATCAAGGAATCAGGAGGTTGGGTTCCTAGAGCTGTCCTTAACTGTCTGGGACACTGAAATGACATCAGTAGAATTTGATGACTGTCTAAATGTGCTGACTGAGTAAGAAAGAGAAATTCAGGATCTTTCTCAGTTATTCTGATATTGACCAAACCTATCAATGCAATAGGCCTTGATTTACCATCTGTAAAATGGGGAAATTCATCATCAGCCTCTTTCACTGAATTGCTCTAGAGAGCAAATGAGCTTCCCATTTAAAGACTGACACTCTATGGAAAGAGCCAACATGACCATCTCAGCTGAAGAAAGAGCAGCAGTTGCTGCAGTGTCCAAGAAGGCCATGCATTGTACTTCCTTTTAAGGACTTGGGACTTTATCCTAATGGATGGGAAAATACTGAAGAGCTGAGGCAGTAGAGGTGCATTATTAGAAATATTTCTCTGACTATAGTTTGTATAAAAATTGTGGAAAAGCAAAGCTTGCAAAACCAGGAAGGGATTATTGCAGGAATCTAGAGGCAAGAATTAATGGGAGATTGGACTGGTGTTATAACCATGGGAAAGAAGAAAATGTGTGAATTAAACATGTTCAGTGAACTTGGTGATGGGCTTAATGTGGGCCATAATGAAGAAAGAGGAATTAAGGATAATTCCTAGATTTTCTGATTTATCCAACCAAGTGAAGGCAATGTCACTTTTTCAGATGAGAAAACTAGTAGATCAAAGTTGAAAATAATCATTGTTTGCAGAAATTAAAACAACAGAAGAGAGTCTTACCTGTTACATGTTATAATGTGGACTTATAGATTTCATTATGATTTTCTAGCAATCATCATGGGATCTAGTCTGGAGAATAAATATGTGAAATTAAAAGAAATGACAAGAGAAGAATTTATCAAGTCCATTTATACATTTAGCCAATATATCAGGTACTATTCTAAGCACCTGTTTGATAATAGTAAAAAAGAGAGAAGGTCCTTGCTCTTATAAAGCTGATATCTTAATGGGCCAAAATATATAATAAACAAACATGCAGGAAAAAATCAGAAACCAACGAGGATTCTTCAGAAATTTAAGATGGGTTGATGTGAGATGCCAGAATATGTTCTTTAGAGGGACTAGGAAGAGAAGGCCACTCTGATGGAGAAGATATTGAAGCTGATTCTTAAATAACAAGAAGAGTCAGTGATCCTTACAATCAAGAGAAAGGCATGGTAAATGGAAAAAAAAAGCCTATGCAAAGGCCCTGTGTCAGGAAAAAGTTCCTGTTGTTGAGACCAGCTCTTGAAAATGATGAAAAGAGTGATGAAGTTGGAGATGTAAGCAGTTGATTGTAAATTGGAGCTTAGAGATGCATTTTATCGTACATGTGAAGGGCCATATAAGAGATCAAACCAGTTTGCACATTTAAAGATATCCTGTTTGCTGTGTAGAGAAAGGGTCGTGAGACCCAGGTAAGAAATGTTTGGGGCTAGGTGATTAAGGATCTGCAATATTTTAGTATAACCATTGGTACAGTGGATAAAGGGTCCCCACACAGAGAAACATATGATGAGAAGGAAGCATACATAGTGCAGTGGGGAGAAAGAAGGTCAACAGGGCAAAGGCTGCCTCCACTGAATTAAAGGATGGCTACACGCCTACAAAGGCAGGGAGAGTGCCAGCCAGATTCCCACTAGCCAAAGGGCAAACAACAGAGAAGAGGTAATCATTTGGGGGAGGAAAGAAAAAAGAGAGAGAGGTCAGAGAATCTATGAAGAGCTTATGTTAATTTAAGGATATAATTATGTTTGATTTTATTTTGAAATATATATTTGCCTTGTTTATAAATCTTTTATTTTTAGTTATATGTAGTGAAAGCTAGGTATTGGGGCACCATTGTATTTGAGGGTATAGTATAAAGTCTCTGATGGTCTGAATTTGTCTCTGAGAAGTTAATGTGGCAAGAACTTATTAGAGACAAGGGGGAAAATAAAAGGAAGACACAGTACAGGCTTTGTTGGGGGCTGGAGCACAAGGAAAGGGGTCTTGAAATAAAGCAGAAGATGCTCAATGCATTAAAGGAAAAATATGCAGACTCTTTAACAATGAACCAAAAGCCTTGGAAAAGCCAATTTTGTGCAAAATATCCAGAAAAGGAAAAGAAAAATTAGGAGGGACACTCAGAATAGTTAGAGAAAAATGTTAATGATGGGAAGGAAGGAAGGAAGGAAAGAGGGAAGGAAGGAAGGAAGGAGAAGGAAAGCAGGGAGGGAAAGGAAGGGAAGGAGAAAGAAGGCAAAACAAAAACCCTAAATACAGAATTGATTCACTCAGGGAAAAGTAGACAAACACTTGAGAAAATGGGGAAAGAAAGACTGTGGAATGAGAGTACTTTCAAGAAAAACTCTTGAGTAAGGGCATCCTGCATTCTGGAGGCAGGTATGAACTCAGATTCTGCTTCTTTTTCTGTGAGACAATGAAAAGTTCCTTTAACTTTTCTAAGCCTCATTTCCTTTATCTATAGTTAGAGATGATGGAAAGAGAAAGTAACAATATGTTGCAGTGCCTGGATGGCTCAATTGGTTAAGTGCCTGACTCATGATTTCAGCTCAGGTCATAATCTCAGGTTCTGAGGATCCAGCCCCTTGAATTGGGCTCCACACTCAGTAGGGAGTCTGCTTGAGATTCCCTCTCCTTCTCCCCTTCTGCCCCTCTCCCCACTCAGTCTCTCTCTCTCTCTCTCTAATAAATAAATAAATATTAAAAAAAAAAAAGAAAGAAAGAAAGTGACAGTATTTATAGGGGAAGGTTTTATAAGTGTTAAGAAATAACAAGGGAGAAATAAATAATTCCAAAGAAGTCTTGAATAACACATGCACACATACATAGATACAAATAATCTACACTATGCACACACACACATCCACATATACATTTTAAAGATCACCCCAGTTTCTGAGTGGTGAATAATTTGAACACGATATGAAACTAGGGAGACCTAGTTAAAACGTCTATTAAAGTCAGTGGCACGAGTACAGCACCCAGAATCAGACCCATTGCATACATGAAAATTTGATCAAAGAGTGGATGTTGCTGGTCAGTGAGAAAAGGGAAGACTATCCAGTAAGAGACATTGGGGCAAGTGGTTATCTATACAGGAAAAAATAAAAATAAAATGTACCTAAATAAAATAAAATGGGCAAAAGTTAAAGTATAAAGAAATATTTAAAATTTTAAAAATTACTTAGAAAAGCATACTCATTTTTAAGGAAAGATTTTTAAAAATAAGACACAGGTGAGCAACTTGTAGAAAAAAAGGAATGACCAATCTGACTGTGAAAATTATAAACTTTAGTTCATCAGAAGAATTCTCAAACAGGGGGGGAAATAAATCACAAACTTGGGTAAGATACACACACATATCCTTGATTGACTGTAACTCCTACCAGGAAAACTACTATTCTGTAATGTGGTAATTATCCCCTTGTTTTTCTTTATAGTTTTATCACATATGTATGTTTATACATAGTATATTATAGTTTTGCTTGGTTTTGAAATTTCAACAAATGGGATCATAATATTTTCTTTAGGGCCATGAAAACCATACTATTATGGTTTCTAGCTCTCTTCTTGTTGATTTAGGTAGCTACTTGATTATCATAGTTGTATCGTAGTTCATAGAATAAATATACCACAATACAGCTATTTCTCCTGTTGCTCAGCTTTGAGTTGTTTCAACAGTTTTACTCTTATAAACAAAGTTGTGAATGTTCTTATGCATGCCTCCTAATGCTCACGGGCAAGATCTCTTTACAGCAGGGGTTAGCAAACATCTTCCACAAAGAGCCAGATATGAAATATTTTAGGCTTTGCAGACAATATGGTATCAGTTGCAATTCTTCAATATCATTGTAGCATGAAAGCAGCCACAGATAATATGGCTTTAAATAAAACTTAACTTTAAACATTTGAAATAAAACTTTATTTACACAAACAGACAGAGAGAGGGACACATTTGGAACATGAGCTACAGTTTGCCAACCCTGTAGAGATAATAATTTTTAAATAACCGAAAATATTAATGTTGATGAAAAGAGCAAGCTGCAATAAAACAGGTTATGACTCTGTTTTTTTACATCTTAAAACCAAGCAAAATTGCAACATATTATAGTATAATTTAGAGATGCATATACGTATGACAAAACTATACAGAAGGCAGGGAGGTCATTAACAAAACGCAGGATAGTGGTTTTCTCAGGGGTTGAGAATGAATGTAATCAAGGACACTTCAAAGGCACTGGTGATAATCTAAAGCTTAAACTGGTTGGTAGATTAAAGGATGTAACTTCATTATTTTTCAAACAATAGTTTCAAGTCCTCTACACTCCTCTATTATAGAAAATAAAATATGTGTGTGTGTGCATGCGTGTGTGCGCATGTGTGTGCGTATGTTTTGTTTCACAATAAAAACAAAGAGTTAAAAAAAGATTATTATAGTGGTCCTGGGGATGGTGGTTTGATCTAAGCTGGCAGGGATGAAAACATGGGGTCAGATGTGTTACACATAGGGAGTCAGAAGGGACAGGACTTTGTGATTACTTGCATGTGATTGTTGGCAAGGGGCCGAGGTGGTGCTCAGGGATGACTCCTGAGTTTTTGCGTCTGGCCTGGGTAGACAAGGCATTATTTCTTGACACAGGAGGACCTGGGTGAGGTGAGGCAGAGTTCAGTCCTGAGTGAACTGTGATGGCGCTAGTGGTGAGCGACCTAGGAGGAGATGACATTAGGCAGCCGCGAGGACAGGTCTTGCCCAGGAGATGCTGAGGCTGAGCCTCTTCAGGGAGTCCTCGGCACCACAATGGCATATCATGCTGGGAAGTGGTTGGGATAAGCAGGTACTGAGCACAGCGGAGGGCCGTACGTTTCACATCAAATCCATACTCTGCCACCTAACCACCAAAATGACTAACTTCTCTCTACTTTCATTTCTTCATTATGTGAAGACTAGGGCACAAGGTCATAGCACATAGTAGGTGCTTGATAAAATCTAGCTCATTATTAACTAATATTATATCTCAAGGTCACAGAAAATGTTGACCTGGTGAATGGGCAGGAGCTACAGGAAAGGTTTCCTATTCAGTTCTTCCCTTTTTATTCTTGATGGGGAGAAATAGCCACCCTTCTCCCAAAACTGTATCTTTTATTCCGAGCCCAAGGCAAGTGGAAAGCAGTGGGGAGAAGCCAAGGAAGGAGGAAGAAGGGAGGGAACACTGGCTCACCAGATTATACTGCATTTTAACACAACATAAATCTCCCGGAACTCGTTTCCTGCCCATTAGCATCACATCCTGCTCTCCCTCTAAGTAGTCTGCCCAAGTCCCTAAATGTATCTGGACCATGCATAAACTTCATTTTCCCTTCCTCTTTTCTCTACTTTTCATTAACCTCATCCACCCACATCATTTTCCCTCGATGAAAACCACCATGCTCATCTGGAAAAAACATTAAGTTCTCGGTTTTGTCTGTCACCGGGAAACATTTTCAGATATTTGGTATGAAGGCTGCTGAAGAAAAAACAAATTGTGTTCTCTCCTACCTGCCAGCATGGTAGGATTTGATGCTGCTACATCAAATTTAATGAAAGATTGCCATCAGGTGTCTAAATGCTTAAGCGACCCAAAGGTCAGAGGATGCCTTTTTTGCTGTTGTACAACCCACTGTGAATCAGAGGCTTCTATTGTTGAAGCGGGGAGAGTAAATAACAGGGATAATCACAAAACTCCTTTCCCAATGTCTTGTTCAGATTTTTAGGCAAAAAATTTAAAATATTAAATGATTTAAGATACTTTGAATGATAAAATATGAAAGCAAAAACTCACCTCTTCCATAACTCACTGCTACGTGTTGTTACATCACCATGAAATTCCTGTAATTTTCTAAGAATTATTAGAAATGATCACTTTAATTGTATACTTGTTAACCAGAATATCATTCCTTTTGAGTGAAAGTGAAATGCTATGAAGCGGAAGTGGTTTCAACTTTCAGAAAATTGCAAAGCTATACTTCAGTTTCAAACAGAGTCCTTCATTCATTTATCCAACCGCTATTTACTGAGCACCTGCTATGTGCTGGAGACTGTGGGGCTCCAGGGAGAAGCAGTAGAAGGAAATAGACAAGGTCCCTATACCAGTTTGTATATGAGCAGGGGGTGTGAAGTTGAAGAGAGTTGACAGTTAACACAAGAGAAAAGAACAATCTGATTACAGGGCAGAAGAGCTATGAAGAACAATAAATGGGGTGGCGTCTCCAAGGACCCAGGAGGCAGAGTGTTGGGGAAAGGGTGCAACTCTTCTAAGGAGGTGATATGGGTACCGATGCCAAGAAGGTGGGAGTGACCCACTCAGGTGGTGATGATGGGAAATGATGATGGGGGAGTCTCCCAGGCAGTGAGACTGGCAAAGGCAAAGCCCTGGCTGAAATGAATTTGGCACCTTCACCGATGGATCTCAAAGGAAGCCACCGACAGTGCATGAAGGAGGAGGGGCAAGAGCACGTCTGCAAAGCCATAGGGGCCACAGGAGGCTTATATTCACTGTCTTTGGACCTAGGCATTCTTACCCATTTGTGTTCAGTGTCAGCAGGAAATGGCTATGAAACTGGTGGCTGTCTTGATTTCTCCTTCTTCGTTAGCTATGTTCTGTTGTTGCTCAGGTTTGCCAAGGCAACATTCTGCAAACCCTGCCCAAAGCTCCCGAACTAATTTAGGCCCTTGATCTAGTTCACCTGGCCCATGGAGGAAGCACCGGCCCCGGCTTCCTGCTGCACACTTCCTGCTGCACACTTAGCCTATTAACATACCTCCTAACGGGCTGCTGCATCTCTGAGGACTTCAGGAGGTCCCCACTGCTCAGACTGCTAAACACACGACTGCAGGGCCCTCAAGGTCTAGCCTCAATTTACACTCCTGCTTCACTCCTGTATTGGGTTCCTAGGGCTGCCCAAATGACAAAGCATAGACCCAGTGGCTTACATGTCAGAAATCTACTGTCCCACAGTTCTGAAAGCTGGAAGTCCCAAGTCAAGGTGCTGACAGTGTTGGCTCCTTTTGAGGGCTGAGAGAGAAGGTTCTGTTTCAGGCCTCTCCCCTTGGCTAATAGATGGCTGTCTTCTTCCTGTGTCCCTTCATACCACCTATTTGGGTCTGTTTGGAAATCTCCTTTTCTTATCTTTTATAAGGACACGAGTCATATTGGATTGGACTGACCTCGTTTTCACCTGATTACTCTATAAAAACCCTATTCCCAAGTAAGGTCACATTCTGAGATCTTGGAGGTAAAGACTTCAATGTATAAATTTTATAAGGGGGACACAGTCCAACCCAGAACATCTCCCATCCCCCATACCACACTCATCCTGGGCTCTGATCCCATTTAACACTGTATCCCCCAATTCATCCCTGAATCTCTGACACTCCCAGGTCTTCCCTCATTCATTGCACTGTAGTATGGAACTCCTTTCATGTTTTACTCAATTTGGTTAGGTCTTACTTACCAAAGGAAGCAATCTCAAAAGTTATAACCTCTGTAAAGTCCCTCAGCCCTGCAATTCTATAGATAGAAGAAAGGGCCTCATTTGCACATGGTTTCTCTACCAATTTGTTTATAACTGGACAAGGCTTGTGATGTAATATATTACTTATTTTGGGGCATGGCCATCTCTCCAGGTAGACGGTGGCGAGCTCTGTATGTCCTGCTTATAAGAGACCCTCAATTAATGGTTGGTGGTCCATGCTCACATGGCACTGCTTCTGCTCTTAGTCCATTGGTTTTCTTTTTAGAAACATTTTTGTTGGAGACCTTTGACAATGATAAATGGTATTATCAGAATAATGATAGAGACAATGTAATGGATCATGTTGTCAGACTCTGCAGTTTCTTTTCTACATGAAGTATTGACCAGCTACGTGATCAAAGGAAAATAAAAGTATTATCCATTGGATGAGTTGCTGGACTTGACAACCTTGAAGCTGTCTTCCACCTCTCAGGAGTTTTACAGAACTTTCAGTTGAATTTGAATAGTTGCTTCACTCCCATCCCCCATCTCATAAAGAATACTTTATTACACAGATTCTAAAAGTGCACTGGAATGAATAATAATCCAAAGAACCAGCCCATGAATAAAGGTGTCTCATGGTCAAATGAGTTTGTCTGGAGCTAACTTACAGATCTCACTCTTAAAGATGACAACGATGTAAACGTATTGAAGATTCTGAAAAATCAAGCAGCAAAGACTTTTAAAACTTGCTCCAACATTTTCCCTATGCATTTGGCTACAGAAATTTTTATATATGTAAATATATATATACACACACTGATAATGCATAAATTTATAAAATACTTATTTGTATATAAAAGTATCTGCATATATTTACATGTTATAAAATATGTTTGTATATAAATGCATATATAAATGCAAATAGTTATATAGATAATGATAGTACAAACAGGCATTTCATCTTAAGAGACTATGTTCTGTAGAACCTGCCTTAGGAACAGCAGACCCAGGAACATCCAGTGAACCTAATAACAAAGGAGTACGTTTTATTAGAAGAGGGCATTTATATTTCTTACTTTTAAAATATTATATACTTGTATTTTTCTCCTATTCTACACACATGGATTAGAGGGAGCAATATAAAACTCATTTCTCCACCTAATTCTTATCTAGAGACATAATAGCAGCAAGTCCTGAACCTCTGAAGATACGGTAAAACTAGTGATTATCATTTCAAGGTAAAATTGTTAGCACTTTAGGTAACAGTTTCTCAAAATATTTGCTCAACAGAAGTTGTCTGTGATTTTTGGAAGAGCTCTACATTAGATCTCTGACTCATGAGGATTTTGCAAATGATGATTGTTCTGATCGGTTTTATGTGTCAATTTGGCTGATGCTAGCCTGAGGTTATTCAATCCAATAGTAATCTAGGTGTTGCTCTGCAAGTATAATGTATATAAGATGAAAGTCCATAATCAGTTGACTTTGAGTAAGAGAATTTGTTTTAGATAATTTGGGTGGACTTGACTCAGTCCACTGAAAGGCCCACATTGCCACTGGGACCTCCCTGATGGAAGTGAAATTTCCACCTGTGCTCAGCAGCTTTGTCTGTCATACGTGAATTCCAGTGGCCCATCCTGATGACATCCTACCGATCTAGGTCTTGTCTAGACAGTGCCCACAATTGCATAAGCCAATTCCTTGCAATAAATCTCTTACTGTGTATCTCCTACTAGTTCTGCTTCTCTAATTGAGCATGAACTAATATCAAGGTGATATGCTTTCTGTGGTCATCTACACTTTCTTTCACTTTTTTTTTTTTTTTTTTTTTTTTGATCAGAAGCCTTGTAAGAGCAGGGAACAAACCTCATTCATCTCCATGGCCCCAGTAGCTATTGGACTTGGTAGAATTGAGCTCAATAAATGTGAACTGAATGAAATAATTAATCAATACAGGCCTAATCCAAGACAATGGCATATTTAAATAGACTTCTTTGTGCTTCCATGTGGTTTTTTAATAACCCACTGAGGTCATACTTTTTGTGGTTTTGCTGATGAAGGAAAATAATACTTTTTTTGTCTAGTCTTATATAGAATGAAAGAAAATATAAAAGTACTATAAACATAAGCCTTGGCTATTTATTAGGGAAATTATGTGGAGGAAGCACCCCAAACAAAATAGTTTCAAAAGCAACAACACTGTGGCACTTTTATATAACTATAGAGTTTTGTAACAAAAGGTTTTTAACCAATTTTATGATACAGTCCCATAATTCTACAAATAAGAAGACTAGATTGTTTTTAATTATTTTTGTCACACTCTAAAATGCAGCGACATCATAAGGAAAAAGCCAGGGTTTCAATGGGGCTGTCTGGTAAGGAAAATATAAATCAGCCTAATTTTCATTCAGTGTATAGATGATAGATACTGTACTAGATCATCTGCATTCCCAACAAACATGTTCCTTCTTTAGCAGTAGGTCAGATGGGTATGATGAAGTGAAATAGGGTTATGAATGTACGGAAGATGTATATATGGAAGTGGAGGGGGAAGATAAATGTAACTTGTTCAAGAGGAGAGAAATGAGGAAAATAATGCATAGAGTTCTACTATGCCAACCTTAGTGATACAGACATAATGAAGTAGGTTATAGATCTTAGATCATTTAATCTTTATAATCCTGTGAGATACATTTTGTTATTGACATTTTACAACGGAGGCTCAGATAGGTTGAATAGTGGGGTCAATAACTACTTAGCCAAAGAATCAGGATTTGAATTCAGGGCTGACTCCAAATTCGATGATGTTTTTCACTACATAAATGTTTCCCCTATATTGTTATCACAATTTATAGTAAATAAACTCTTTACTATATATTTGGCTTTGGGGTCATAAATAAATAAAATCTATTTCTGGCACTTGTCTTTTAAGAATGGAGAAAAAGGAAGGAAGGAAGGAAGGACGGACTGGCAGGCAGAAATAAGAATTAAACAGAAAAGTTAGATAGATGGAAGACAAGCATCTCATTCATTGTAGGTAAAAGTGGAAGGGAGAAGCTGGTTTCAATGTGAAGGCACATTAAAACTTCTCAGTACTACCCCCCCACACACACACACAAATCTAGATCTTGGAAAAACTACCTGAGGGAAAATGTAGGTATGCAGATCAGACCCCATTACTCAGAAACTTTGAACTACATGACTTTTTCATTATTAGCAGAAAAAGCTATAACTCAAGTCCATCCTTTGGAAACCAAGCTTACACCCTGATCTACATGCACTAATTATATGGAAGACCAAAGCAGAAAAGCAGATTGCTGTAGGCAATCCAAAAAGAGAAACTGGAAATGGATTTATCTACACATGTTCAGCATCCTCTTCCTAATCTCAGTGTCAGAAAAGCCACACTTCTCCAAAGGAGAGGAGTGGGTAACTGGTGGAGAAAGATCAGAAGCATGCCTTCTAATATGATCCCCTCTGGAAAGTGTGGTGAAACCTGCACCCCCCACAACACTCCTCACTTTGCTGGTCATGGAGATTTAAGGAGTGGAGAACACTTTCTAATATTTTTCCAACTATGACAATCAGAATGTAACTAACTTCCTCTCTGGATGGAACTAGGGGAAGCTTATCATTTTATCTGGGGCACTCTTACTCCCATTTTCATGAGGTGGTTCCCCCATACCATTACCTCTTCAGAGGAGCTGGAGGGAAACTGAGCTTTTCCTTAGAGAAGGTTCTGAAATTATCAAAACAATAAATTAATTAAACACCAAGACCAAGTTCCACCACAGTTGCTAGTCTAGTTGCCATTCGTTTCCTAGTCTAGTTGCCATCCAAAATATTGTCCAGTAAATTATCCTATAGAGTTTACCAAAGTTATACAAAGTGTATCAGTTTTCTAGGGTTGCTGTCATAAATTACCACAGACTGGTTGGCCTAAAACAACAGGAATTTATTTTCCTATAGTGCTGAAGGATAGGAGTCTGAAATCAAGGTGTTGGCCATGTTCCCGCTAAACGTGTAGGGGAGATTTCTTCTTCCTTGTTTCTAGTTTCTGGTGTTTGCTGGCAATCCTTTAATTCCTTAGCATAAATGCTTCATTGTAATCTCTGTCTCCATCATCACATGGCTTCTCCCCTTCTCCCTTTGTGTGTCTGAGTCATCACATGCTGATCTCTTTTCTGTCATTCCTCCCTCTTCTTTCTATAAGGACCCAGTAATAGAAGATTATATCCACCATACTGCAGTAACACCTATTTTATTTTAACTAATTACTCCTTCAACAACCCTATCTCCAAATGAGGTATTCTGAAGTACTGGGTGTTAGAATTCCAATGTATATTTTGGGGGGACACAATTCAACCCTTAACACAAAGTCATCATGAAACTATATACAGGTACTAAAACAGTACAATGTCACAGCCTAAAAGAGGTCCAACTTAAGCTAAATCTTTACACTCCTAGAAAAACATTACAGTCCAAGGATTAAATTCTTTTTCCTTCTAAGTTAGTGTCCAATGATATTACAATCCAAAAATTCTGAGATCAGGGTTTCAAATTAATCTCATTCTGCCACATTTCATCCAGATACATCTCTCTCTGATGCATTCCTCCAAGAGCTGCACTTCCTGGAAAGCAGGTGATTCCTTCAGGAATTAGTTCAATACAAAGAATGTGTTCAATACAGTCTCCTTTGTGCCCTCTTCTCTCAAAAGACTGAGAAGTCAATAGGACACACAAGATCATCACAGCAATATCCCGACATTCACACAATTTAGAGAAGAAGCCAATGTCCGGCCTCAAGAGTAAAGTTACACACCCTCCCTTGACCAGCAGTGGATACAATCCAAGGAAAGCAGGAGAGATAATACTGAGATAGTAAAATGGTACTTCTAGATTATATGTTTTCTGTCATGCCCACCACTAAAAATTGTGGGGTCCGGAGCAAGATTACAAATGGATGTCCTCATGCCGTTGTTTAAACATTCAGAAGTTATAAGTCAAGTTAACAAACTGAAAGAAAGTATATTCTTGTCACTCTACCTAGACAAAAATCGTAAACTAGAAGTCAAGTTAGAATTTCAAATTCTCAAACCCTTCTGTGCTTTTTTCTAATGACACTTTTAAGAACAGTGAGACCCTGGGGAGCCTCCTGTGCTCTGTGATTATAGAGCTCTTCTCAATTATTCCTGCCATTTTTCTGTCTTCATTTTTTGGCTCTACTTCAGTTTTCTTTCTGCTGTTTCCAGAGATAAACCCATTTCCTGAGTTCTGGTTCTATGTTCATCTAACACATCTTGAACTCTGTTTTTCTGCTCTCCCAGATCTTTGCATTCTTCCCACTTTCACCTGATTTCAAAAAGAAGACATTCTAGATAAAAGCCATCTCTAGTGAGTTCATACCCTCTGGGTTTGTAATGATCTCATACAACTTCTGCTTTGTTCATAGAAACTTTTCCAATGGATCAAGAGCACCATTAATTTCTATTTATTAAGCAAACACACTAGTCTTCCATGATTGGAGCCAGTGTCCAGGAATCTGTAATAAGAAATGACTGCCAGAACCTTCCATAACCAGTAAGTCTAGAACTAAAGTGCAACAACAGGATGGGGGAAGGGGGAAAATTAATGACTCTAGAACTCTGTAAAGAAGCCACATGGAACCAAGAGATTGACTCTTCCAGAATCCTACCATTGACCTCTCCATAGGTAGTTCAGAGAAGAGAGAAAAGAGAAGCAAAGAAAGAGAAAAGAAACACAATTGGAGCCATAAATCTGTGACTTTTTATACCCAGCAGTAACAACTTAAAGGCTCAAATCTAAAACATAGTTCTTTGTGTTCCAGTAGAACTTACTTGTCCTATGCAATTTCAAGTTTTGTTCTTTTTTTTATCATTTTATTTATTATGTTAGTCTCCATACAGTTCATCACTGAAATTCTAGGTGAAAACACAACAAAGAAACAATAAAGAGATTGTTACAAATACTGTGAGGTAAAAAGTCAGCATACTGTAGATCTGCTTATTCTGAAGTAAGCTTTAACTAGAAATAAAAATAGCCCTTTCCTTTAAAAAAAAAAAAAAAGTTTAAAAATTAAAGAGAGAGAAGTAAACCATAAGAGACTCCTAACTATACAGAACAAACTTCGGGTTGCTGGAAGAGAGGTGGGGGGGGGGATGGGCTACATGAGAGATGAGTATTAAGGAGTGCATCTGTTGTGTTGAGCACTGGGTGTTATACGTAAGTGATAAACCACTAAATTCTACTCTTGAAACCAATATTACACTATATGTCAGCTAACTAGAATTTAAATAAAATTTTGAAAGAGAAAATAGCCCTTTTCTTATAATCTAATCATTACCTGCTTGAACCTATAAGTTCAAAGTCAGTTTTAGAAATCCATTCATTCAATCCCAGATTGACTAGGCTCAGCACAGCCCAGGTGAGTTTCAACAACAACAAATCAACAAAGTTCCTGATGGGGAACTGAATATGTCACCCCAAGAACATGCCACTTTGACATATTGATTATTTTGAACTAAAATCACCTGAGAGACACCAGTGTTAAGAAGGACACTCTGACCTTTCCCTGTCCCCCTAAAAACAGGTGATAAATCTCCCATGAGAAAGGTACCCTCCCTACATGAGGAGGAAGAGAAACATCCTCATCATCAGAGACAGGGAATTTAGGACTGAGAAGGCTGTATAAAGAAACTTTGTTACTTCTTCACCAATTTACTATCCTAAGCCCAAATTTCTCGTCATTGTCAATTCTTCACAAACTTATCATTTCTTTGTCTAAAAGATATAAAAGCTGCCTTTGGTAACTTCTGTGAGTCTCATAGTTTTAATGGGGCTCCGATATGTACAAAATTAAATTTGTTTTCTCTTGTTAATCTGTGTTATGTCTATTAATTGTTAGATTAACCAAAGAACCTAGAAGGAGAAAAGGAAAAGTTTTCCTCCCCAACACTACATAATTATAAACTTCCCTTTTTGTTCTTCCTGGTCCTTACTGTCACCAAGAAAGGTGAATTATTTCCACAGGAATTAAGGTAAATTGAAGGAAGAGTCAATATTGTCCACTTATAAGAGATACTATCTCTATTTTACCTGTGAAAAAATCACATATGTTTGTATCATGTGCCACACATACACTGATTGTACAAGCCTAGGATGATCAAAGATCTGCACTGGTTCTTTGAGCCAAATAAAAACAAATGAAGTATTTTTCTGTCCTCAGGGATTGTATTGTCTTGTGGGAGGGAAAGTAGAGTTTTAGATGATGACCTGTTAGATCCTCTTTGATTCTGCTAATCCATGAATCTATACATTAACAATTTTTATGAGACAAGACAAAAGTAGGTTATATTAGAAAGTTCTTTATGAGTACAAGAAAACATTCAGCTGAGGGAATGGAAAAGATTTCAGGGAGGAAGTGACATTTGAAATAGGACAGGGTGGGTTGAAGTTTACATGATGACTCATGTAACTATTTATCTATGACTCAACTCAATTTGCTCAGGAGCCCTGATTTCTACCTTTAGGGGGCCAACAGATTCAATCATGCTATTTCAAGGTTGCTCCATCATTTTTTATGGAATCTTAATCTCTTTTAGTTTACCTCTCTTTTGTTTTAAACAAATCTGCAGAGTGTTTTTGTTTTCAGTCCATTGTTTTATTTTGTTTTCAGGATCTCTGCCCACACTCTTCCTTTCTTACTCTCCCTAGACCTGATCTAAAATCCCAGAGGGTGCTGCTAACATGGTATTACCAGTAGGAGCAGTTGTCAGGTCTGTTTTCCTCCACAGGTTACAATGGCCTTCACTGTGCTCTAACTGTTCCATGGGGCCACAGGATGTCCTGTACCAGAATCCACTTAAGTGTGGCTGAATACCCTGGAATCTTTTAGGTATGGCCCTAACAGGTGCCACTGTGGCCGGTGGTATCTTTTGTGACCTATCCACACAAACTGCCCATCTTCATAGCACCCCAAACCCTTCCTGCTCACCTAGTTTTCTCAGTGTTTCCCTACAACCTGATGGGGCCTGGGAATTCTAAACTGCTATCTCTAGTCTTCACTGAAATTTGAGGGACTCTAACAGACTGCCTCAATTCCTACTCCTTAAGTATTTTCATGAGCACTGCTCCCAAAAGGAAAGCCAACACATTCTGAACTCATGTCTGCAGTTCACTATCTTTTTCCTCACCTTTCCTCCCCTCCATTCCTGTTTCCCCTTCTCCTCTTTCCTCTCACTGTCTCCCTCCCTCTTCTTCTCTTCCCCCCTCCTTTCTTCTCCCCTTTTCTCTCTCTGATTTGAACAACCATAGAGTCCAGAGGTCTTTGCTTTCCTAGACAACAGAAACTTCTCTTTGTCTATATGTGATGGCCTGCCTTCTCTCCAAACTACAGCTTTGATTACCTCTGAAGGAGGGACTTGCCTCTTCACATGTCAAACCCATCCTTGGAAAGAGCAAGGCTCCGGGAGACATTGGCCTATATTGGTGGCAGGAAGAACCAGGAAAACAAATCAAGCTATTGTAGTTGTGTGGCTATGTGGGGTTGTGCAGGGGTTAGAAAGCTTGGAAGTATGTGCGTCTCTATGAATGACTAGCCTAACAGACTCAGCTGAGACAAGGATTAGTTACAAAAGACATTTTCATTCCAGTTAAGGCTCACCTCAAAAAGGGCAAAATTGCTATATGTTGTTCTTAATGCTGATTACTTTGCCAAAAAATGTCACTTTTACTATGTTCTTTAAACATTACTTGAGCCCAGCACTTAAAAATGCAAAGGGTAAAAAGTTCCACTGGGTCACAGACCACCCGCATTTAAGGTTTGAGCATTTGTTTGTTGTAGCTACACAGTGGTATTGTTAGACTTGTTGTTTAAAATTCTGGGACTTTCCATCTCTTTTGAACTACCTGTATACAGACTCAATGAGAGGGCTGTGGAGAGGCTACCTGTTCTTTCCATGTCACTGACCCACTCCCCTGTTTGTTCCCAATCACTACATGACTTCAAGTTGGCTCTGACTAGTCTTTCAAAACCTATCAAACCACACTATTAAAGGGCTTATTCTAGGCAGAAAGAATGAGAGACGTAACAATGAATATACAGCATGTGGGATGGGAGGGAAGGATAGCAAGTACTAGAATTTGATTTAAGTTTAGGTTTGAGCCATACTGCGAGGGACCATGATTGTAGAGTTTATTCAATAGACAAGGAGGAACCATTAAAACGTTTAGGTTCGTGAGTAATGTAACTGAACCAAGTCTAGAAAAAACTTAATGGTCTGAAACAGCCCTCTGTAGGAGCTCAGAATAGATGTGACTTGGGGGGGGATCATAATTTACAGACACAATATATGGACAAAGGGGCACTCTGCCCTAGAAAAATGTCTCTTTCTCAAAACTAGAACCAATAACTTTTACCCAAAAGACGATAGAACTCTATTTAGTAAAAATGGTTATATCATTAGGGCATAGACATAATCTTGTGAAGTACAAAACACACGAAGACAATTTTTTAAAAGAACATTAAATATAGGTCACTGACAAATCCCTCTGGCTGATCACACCAAATGCATTCAAATTATGCTCTGATGACTTATACGGTGCCAGCCTGGCGTGACTTCCTAGTGGCAGCACTGAGACATGCTTTAAAAATAGGTTTTCTTTAATTGGATTCAAAATCAATTAAAGTCCCATTAGAAACATAATTGTAGTGATACAAATCATAAAATGGTATCTTTTTAAAATAAACTAAAAGGGGGGGGGCTGCTTGCATCATTAATACTAGGTACCACATAGACTCCATCATACTTTTCAGTCACCACCTGCCCTGATGTGGGTAGGTGCTTCAATGACTAGACTAGAGTAAGAACAACTGGTAGAGAATTTCAAATGCAGGAGACACCCATAAAACATACAGATCCCTACTGGTTCTCTTCTGAGAGAGCCAAAAGCCATAGAGATGTCCCAACAGTTTAGGAACTATTCTATATCTTTTCTAAAAATGAATTAACCTATGAGAACATACCAAGCAACCCTCCCTTTCACTTACTTTTACCTGTTATTCAAGGCCCCAATCAAACGCAATTCTTTTGACAAAGCCAACCCTGACTTCCTCAGTTGTAGTTACTAATTGACTCTTCAGGACCTGGATGACATAGCCCTCTGGGTTTTATGCCTTCAAAATTGCTTTAAGTATAGACTCTGTCCTTGTTCTCAAAAGGTGGTCCTCAAACTCATAGTCATCACCTGGGAGCTTATGAGAAATGCAGAATCCCAGGCCGCACCCAGACTGACGGACTCGGAACCCGTAGTGTGACAAGATGCTCAGGGATTTGTTTAGACATTCAAGTTTGAGAAGCAGTGCACTCTGTGTTGTCCTTAGGAAAGTGCCTTGAAATGAACCCATTCTCAATATATATTTTTAAAATAAATGCTTTTTAAAATTCTGAGGTATTAGCAAAATTATATTTGAAAAGTAAGCACATTTTTCTATATTGGGGGCCCCTTTGCTTTGAGTGGTATGAATTAAATGAGACAATTACGTATAAAGTGCTTATCCAAGGCAATTACATGTACAGCACTTAAAGTAGCTATCATCTAGTGGGCTTATTAAATGCTAGTTAATATCGTCATTACCGAGATTTTTAGGGCACCGGTTTCTTTACCCATATAGGTATGACTTCATTGTCTGGGCCAGTGTATTCCCATATAACTTGGTTGAATTTGGCTGCCATTATAGAGCTGGAAAATAACACAATATCATCCAGCCATTATTAAAACACAGTAGGAAAGGTGATAGACAATGTGAGGTTTTTCTCTTGGAGCAGAATGACTGTGAGCATTACTGTAAGGAATATAATTATTCTGATCATCATCTAGAACATTTCTTAAGTAGCCACTGGGTATCTGGGAAAATGCAGAACCCACAAGAGAAATAGGTCCTATTTGTCACCATTATGTGAGGATGAAATTTGGTGGGAGGGGTGAGAGGTGAGGGGATTCTTGTTTTTGCCAAAGTAAATCCCAATTTTTAGCGATTTCCTTGTCAACCGTGTTTTTAAAAATGTATTTAAAAGAAGATACTTTAAAAAAAAATCCTTTGTGTTGAAAAAAGTAGACCTTACCAGCTTTTGAACTGATACTTGATGTAAGGGCCTATATTAAAAACGAAGTACATAGCTTAATTGTCCTTTTATCAGATTGGGGGTGGGGGCACATGATAAGATTCCCTTTCAGCAGCCTATTGACTCTTTCAACCTTGCCTCTTGAAACCTTTCTGAACACGGGAGCTGATACTGCAGGTTTTATATTTATAATGATTAATTAATTCTGCACTAAGCAATGTTCTTGACTGCAAGAACAAAATCCACTTTAGAAAGCCTAAATGACAGCTTGCCTAAAATAATTAACACTCATACTGATAGAATTGAAATGTTCTTACTCTACGCAGGCAGATTGCAGCAATTTAATTACTAGTATTTCTAATTGTTCTAGGATTATAATAAAAATAAGGAGAGTTTGATAAAGCAATAGTGTAGATGAAAAGAAAATATCAAGAGAGGAATGTAAAATGAGGAAATGATATTTCCATGGGGACACACCCGAAGTTATTACATACAACCTAGGCACAAACGGGTATGTTTTTGGTCAGCTGAACTCCAAACATAAAAATGAAGCTGATTTTGGTCCAGGCTTGGGGTGGAAGTTTCGAGTACCCCTTTGAGGCTCTCTGGAACCGTTAAACCCTCCAGCGAAGAATTATGTAACTGTGGTTCCCGAATGTCAGAGCTTTAGTATTCTCGTGAACTCCTTGGCCCTCACTGTCAATTTAAACCATTCTCCAGTCCATCGCGGGCCTTAAAAATTTCCAAATTGAAGATTTCTGACATCTGGTTCATGTGACATAAGTAAATAAAAGAGGGAGAAGCATGTGATATTGTCTCTTGCTTTTTTCCATGAATTTCTGAGTGGAGTTCATAAAATTACCCTAGAAGTACAAGCTCTCAGGCAAAGCAAACTCAGCATCGTGCCTGTCAGATTATGTGTCTGGAAGGTGACAGCTTTGCTGATAAAAGACTTTGATGACATCCTCGTCCTCATTCTCCCATCTCCCTGTTTTGTACTCCCTAAATATCTGGTAAATGAATTCTAAATATTTTTTTTTCTGTCCCCCATGAAATCCTAAATATTTTTTTAATTTGTTTATAAAAACATAAAAGCATTCCGAATTCTTACTTTGAACAAACAAATCATCCCCCCCCACCTTGGGGCAAAAGAAGTTACACTCTTTTTTGTGGGTTTAGCAAGTGTCATCCAGAATTTCACTGACAGGGTTAATTTATAAAACTCTTTGATCACATTTGTCCACTTTTTAATATGCTGTGGCTACCAACCTCAAGGCCTTCCAGAGTTGGAAAATCATTTAAATTGAAAGACCAATAATCTAAGGCTCCACTATCCAATATGGTAGCCACCAGCCACTTGTGGATTTCAAGCACTTGACATGTGGCAGGTTCTAATTGAGATGTATTATATGTGTAAAATGAATATCCAATTTCAAAAACTAAGCACAAGGGGAAAAAAAAGAATGTAAAATATCTCATTAATCATTTTTATATTGATTACATGTTTAAGTAAAAGTATTTGGGGTATATTGGGTTCAGTAAAATATACTATTAAAATGAATTTCACGGTTTCATTTTTATTTTTTTAATGTGGCTACTGGAGAATTTTAAATCACACACATGTCTCATATTCTTGGCTGGCATTATATTTTCACTGACAGGTGGTTTGCAGAGAGCTATACACATAACAGTTTACAAAATGCTCATCTGGGGACAACTGAGTGGCTCAGTCAGTTAAGTGTTTGCCTTCAGCTCAGGTCATGATCCCAGGATCCTGGAATTGAATCCTACATGGGGCTCCTTGCTCAGCAGGGAGACTGCTTTCCCCTTCTATCTCCCTCTTCCTGCTGTTCCCCTTGCTTGTGCTTGCTTTCTCTAACAAATAAATAAAATCTTTTTAAAAAGTGCTCATTTGTACGTTGTTAGTGCGGAAAGATAGTGTGGCTTTGGAATCTGAGAATTATGGGCCTAGATTATCTCTTTGGGGTTTTTTATAAGTGAAAAGCAGAATACTTAGCTCTGAGTTACTGGAGCTATACTCCAGTAAAAAAGAATCACATCTCTGAATCCACCCCTCGCCCGCTGTCAGCTGCAGAGTTGTGGACCAGCACCCTATGGAACTTCACCCATAAAGGGAAAGTGATGGTTACCCCAGGTGACTGTCTCTCTGCCACTACCATTAAGGGTCATGGTGGTGACAGCATTGTGCTCAACAAGTAAAGGCCATAAAATACATTCTTAAATGTTAATCATATTCCTTTTGCTTTTTACCATGTACTGCTCATCAGGTACCAGACACTGTTCTAAAGAATTCCAAATACATTTTACCAGTTAATCCTCACTATTACCACCACCACCATAATAACAGTTAAATCTTATCAAGATTTGACCAGGTGTCTCACCTGTGTTATCTTATGACATCATGATGAAGTATGCACTCTGGAAAGTAATTGAGATGCCAAGCATCACTGGTTACATTTTAGGGATGAGGAAACTGAGGCTCAGAGAGGCTGAGCAACCACCCAAAGTCACATAATTAGTAGGAGACGGAGTTGAGAGTTAACTCATTGGTTGCAAAGCTGTTCTCTTAGGTACCACATCAGAGACTGTGGTCTCCTTCCTTTCATGGCTTCACCCCTTCCTATCTTCTTCCCTTCCCTGTCTTTTCCTTCCTCTCCCCATCCTAGTCCTCATCCCTGGATGTCGCTTTTTTTTTTTTTTTAATTATCTCTTCTCTCCTCCCACTTGTAACCTGCCAGCTTATTATATATGTGAATATGATTTTTTCCCCTCTGTTAACAATGTCTAGTTCACTGCATTAAAGAGCCCTATTTTTAAGCTTTTTTTAAAAAAGCATCTCTACCAAAATTTTCTCTGCCTGGGATGTTGTATTTGCACTTCCAGTGGTGGATTAAGATCTGGTGTGTTCCCTCTTTGGGTTACTGCTCCTCTGATATATTAATCAGTGGGTCAGTGTCCCCACAGAGGTGCTTCTTGGGAAACACAGAATCTGAAGACTGTCAGATGTCTCAGCAAAACAGTTAGAATAGCACGGCTGCTGGGTTCCAAGCTGACAAGAATATGTATGAAGTCCAGTCAGGAATCATGGAATCCAGTACGAATCATCACCTACTCCGCCTCTCCACGTTCAACACATAAGGAAATTCTACCCCAGAGACAGTCCGACTTGATTGTGATTTTTCACATAGCCATTTGGTCATTAAGGACTAGATTCAATCTACTGTTCTTTATGCTACACTAGTCTAAACTCCAAACTTATTTATCTTTAATAAAACTCTGCTGTCAAATACAGAGCTCCATTTGAGAAAAGAAAATTCAGAGAAAGCATAGTGATATTAAAATGTTTGTGGTTAAATCCCATGACTACTTCTTTTTAATCTGTTTATCTACATCTTGACCCTGTTTTAAACTGTACCCCTGGTCCCATAATCAAGCCTTAGCACTTAGTGTTGCAACAAGCAACCTGCTTTTTCCCACACTTGGCCTTCCAGCATCCAATGGAATGCCAGATGCATAGTTTCAGAGCTGCAAATCCAGCTTGGTTAATGTTGTACAACATTAGAAACAGCAAAGATAACAAGTTTTTGGTTAATTTTGGTTCCCCGCACCTTTCCTTCCCCAGATCTAAGCCCTCAGAACCGTTTTAGGTCTGTTCTGCTCAAGAACCAGAAGTTTTTTATTTTTAAAATAGCTCTGGGAATGCATGCAAAGCTGCATGAAACCTTCCAAACATTTCTGATCCAACCTCACTAATCATTTCTCTGTATACCTCTAATAAAGGTTGTCAGACTTTAGAACATCCCTTCTTGTTTATAGCAGTGAGAAATCGTGCAACACTGGGGAAGGATAACTATCTGAAAATGCCTTCACAAGCAGTCTTCCTGAGCTGGGAGAACATTTACCAACTTGTCCTGTAGCAGCTTACCCTCATCATGTGTCATATAACAGCACCCCCTCCAGCACCATTACTTATCACATTACAGAATCGATTATTGCTATTATATCTACTAAAGAAGGTGGTAGAAATGATCGTTTGTTGTTCTACATCTTTAGTATGCCACTGAGAAATGAACTACAAATTTATTAACCTTGACCAGCCTATAATAAATATGACAGAATTCATGTTAATTCTTAGCAACCACAGTACACACAGGTATCCCTCTAACCTCTGAGGTTGGTTACCCGTTCTTCTGATCCATGTCTCCAGCAGGAGAATCTAAATCCTTCCCATTTCATAGGGCCGTTTGTTCTTAGGAGAGCCAAATATATTTTTGCAATTGTGCTTTCTGGTGAGTGAGCAGAAAGAAATTACCAGCATCAGTATCTACAAGGAACATCAATAGAGTATCCATCTACACCAGGAGGGCTCTAGGAATCATATAAAACCAGGTAGGCAGATGCAGTCCTGACCTCCAGGACCTTATATAGATACCCATACTCTGAATGCATATGGACTTCAAGCATACATTTCTGCCCCATGTGGTGGATTTTGACTCAGTAATAGAACATACAAATACTGGGTTTTTATAAGACGTATTTCTATAGTCTCTATTTATGTAGCATATCCTGTAGAAAGGCATTACATCCTTTCCTAAGAGAGTATGTTTTTAAAACTTGTGTTGACTATAATTTGGCTTCAAGACTGAGCCATAAATTGAACTTGAATTATAACTTGGTGCCTGTCTATAGCTTCTACCTCTCACATCAATCAAACTGTGATTCCAGGATGCAGATTTCTGAGGGACGTGGGGAAGATGTCCTAGGGAATAAATACTGTACAATAAGAGGGATATCCTCTCTGTAATACGGAGTTTAATGAAAAGGAAATTGATCCCTATTTCTCCTGTAACACCAAATGGAACAGACCAAGTTGGAATTGTACTCTTTGAGAGCAATCACTCTTAGGTGCCTGTTGACCTCACCTGCATGTTAAAGGTATATGATTCCCCCCCCCCCCTTTAATTCTCCCTCAGGTATTTCTAAAGGTCTCCAGGATGTGTAACATGTCCTTATAAGTCAGGCATGTTGCTTCACTCCAGACCAGGGTTGAAATTCTGTTCTTCTAGAAGCTTCTCCCACTCTTGTTGCCTCCAGGGTCCTCAGTGGGATAAAAGATGGTTCAGTTGGGCATCAGAGACATCCTCCCCACATTGTGAGCTGAGGGCCTGAGGGGAACCTCAAGAGCAAAATATGACCCTTGGGCCTCACAAAATGTAGGTTCTACACCATTTTCCACACAGAAATGAAGAAAAGCCCCACTCCCCTGGGCTTTCCACACAAAGAGACTCTGATATTGTGCTGCTTAGGCCCCAGACCTCCCAGAATCCTCTCACACATCAACAAAAAACAGTCTATGAAGCTGATTCTACAGGCTTCGGAGTTTTTCCTCTGCTGCCCTTCACCCCTCTCCCTACCTCCTCTCATACAAAATCACATCATGAAAAATATACGCGGGGCTCCTGAGCCACCATACACAGCCCGTCAGGGACTTCCTGGTAAACAGCAGAATATCTAACCCTCTTGGAGTACCTAACTTGAACAGGCATTGTTCTAGACGCCTGGTGGGTTCAAATCCTGACTCTAGCCACATCTAGCTAGCTGTGTGACTTCCGGCAAGTTTCTAGAACCTCTCTATGTCTCCATTTCCTCAGCTGTGACAGGATTAATCCTAATAATGACAATAGTGTCTACATCAGAAGGGTGCTGAGAGAACTGAAGAACTCAGACTTAAAGCCCTTAGAATAACACCTGAGATGTAAAACACACAATATTGTTTTTAATATTGTGAATTCTTACCATAACACCGTAACACTTCTAGGACTAATATTATTCTCAATCTCAGATAAGGAGACCAAGGCATAGAGAAATACGTGTCCAAAGTAGCCCAATTAGGAGGTGATAAAACTGGGAGTCAAAGTTAGAGATTCCAGAACCACAGCCTGAGCTTTTTACCACCACCCTCTTGAGAGGTGCAGCAAAATTCAAATCTGCACATTACCTGTAGTAAAATTCCCATTTGAGCCTCTCCTTATCTCCACTGTTCTTGTGGTGCGGGCAACAAGGAGTAGTAAGCAAAGACCCCCACGCACCAAAGCCTCTAGCAAAAACCCCTGCAAAGATGTCTTTTCCTCTCAAGAACTTTCACTATTAAATTTTAAACTAGTGTTATAAACTTCCAACACCTGTGATCGCCAACGGTTTTTCCTCTCTGGTTTCTTTGTCTTGCGTCGTTTGGCTTTGTTCTCCTCCTGCATCAACGCTGCCTTCACTTCCCACTTCTCCCCTGCAGCTGGGCATTCGCCCCTCACTTTCTCTTCCGAGCTCCACTCCATCAAGTAACCTAGAATCAAAGCTCTGAAGCAGAAAACTTGGGCAGTGCAGCTCTCCCCCTAGTGGTGATGCAGGGAATATCCTAAAACTGCCTGGGTTGCAAATGAATCACTTATTGTTAAAACCGATCTATCTCTGAAAGTTACTACAAAAAGAAGCAGCAGATGAGTGCATAATGTCCAATGATGAGGATGAAACAGGTTTTCAGCGCCGGCTAAAAGCTTAGGCACTTCAGTCATCTGGGGGATGAGTGGAATTAATAAGATGGAGGAGGGGTTGGGGCAAGAAAACCCATGTTTACCCCAAGGGCCCTTGCATTTAAAATCCCTGAGGCAAAAGGGAAGGGAGTGGGAAATAAAGAAAGGCCTGAGATTAAGAGTCACTTATGGTTTGTCTCCCTCCCAATCCCAACTTGTTTCATTTACTCTTCTCCTACCACATTAACCCCCTAGGTTGCTGGGCAGAGGGGGGTTGGGGGGGGGTTATGGACATTGGGTAGGGTATGTGCTATGGTGAGTGCTGTGAAGTTTGTAAACGTGGAGATTCACAGACCTGTACCCCTGGGGGAAAATATATATATATATATATATATATGTATAAAAAAAATAAAATTATAAAAAAAAAAAAAAAAGAAAGGCCTGGGAGGCCACAACGCAGAGGAGAGAATTAGCAGAGCCAGCGCAGGAAAGTTCTTCTAGGCCAAGTTTAGAATTAAGGGTGTTTTTTGCCTAAAAGCAGTGGGAAGCAATTAAAGATCTTTAATCAAGGAAGTAACATGATCAGACTAGAATTTTTAGTAAATCCCTCAAATCAAGTGACAGGGAGGAGCCATTCCCAATCCAGTGGTTTTATTTTTTCCATTTTCTTCATTTTATTTTCTTGGACATGATGAGGCTGACTCAATAGCAAGGGAGACCTTCTCTGTTTACAGAGACAGTAAGAGAGGTGCTTTTATTGGGAAGAAACAGACATTTCTAAGTCTGTGCTCCCTACAGACAACATGTCAGCTCCATCTGGAAATGGCTAACGTTACTTATCAGAATACGTTGAATCATTCCTCAGCTGTCTTTTCCTTTATGAAGGGAAAAACAATACAGGCTTCTCTGTGGTTATAAGAGATTTGCTTACCTTGGGGTGCCTGGGTGGTTCAGTGGGTTAAAGCCTCTGCCTTCGGCTCAGGTCATGATCCCGGGGTCCTGGGATGGAGCCCCGCGTCGGGCTCTCTGCTCAGTGGGGAGCCTACTTCCCTTCCTCTCTCTCTGCCTGCCTCTCTGCCTACTTGTGATCTCTGTCTGTCAAATAAATAAATAAAATCTTAAAAAAAAAAAATAAGAAATTTGCTTACCCATGTACTATCCAAATGGTGTGGGAGTGCCAGGGAAGCCTGTAATTTAATGTTGCCTGCAACTCTACCCATCCCTCTGCCCTTCTCCGTGAAAGCTCCCAGCTATGACCTGCCTCTTTCTCTGCTCTCCTACTTGGACTCTAATAGTTAAACCTTGTTCAACATAGTCAAAAGAGCAACTCTAAGCTCCCCTCTCTGCCTTCACCCTACTCAGGCCTTATGGAGATAGACACAGAGATGGGGGGGTGATAGTCCACAGGCTAAGGAATGCCAAGGATGTCAGCAAACCACCAGCAGGTAAGGGAGGGGTGTGGGACAGATTTTCCCTCACAGCTGTCAGAAGTAACCATCCCTATCAGCACCCTTGATTGTGGACTTCTAGTCTCCTTAACAAGTCTGTGGTTTAAGCCACCTGGTATAGAGTACTTTGTGAAGGCAGCCCTAGCAAACTAAATATGGTTCTAGTCTATCTTCCATAACTGAGGAAAGATCACCATTTCCTAAAAAAACAAGGTCAGGAAGTTAAGAGTCATCCTCAATTTATCAACTTTGTTTGACACCCTGTCCCATACTCCAACCATGAATAAGCAGTCTGTCAATGAGTAACATTGCCCCCCTTCTCTCCGTTTCTAGTACTACTCCCTAATGTAAGCTTCCATTACTTCTTGCCTGGACTGTGGCAAAAAACTGTGTCATTTTCCTGGTTTCTTACTTAAAACCTTCTAGTGGCTTCTATCGCCTTTAAAATACAATCCATACTCTACCTGTTGACCTCATGACATTGCCTTGCCCATCTCTCTGGCCTTCTTTTAGGCCTTACTCCCTGTGCTTCAGCACACTCCCCTCTTTTCTGTTGCTAAAAAGTACCAAGGTTGTTACCACCTCAGGGCCTTTGCACTAGCAGCTCATTTCTGTCCAGAATGCTCTTCATCCAGATAGGGGTTTGGCTGGCTTTTTGTTTTTCAGATCTTGGCTCTTCAAGGGAACCATTCTCTGACGACCTAATCTGAAGTAATCCCTCAGTCCCTCTCTATCACGTCATCATTTTATCTTCTACTTGGTACATTCTATTACTTGTTGTTTTATTTTTGGTCAATTGCAAATATCGATTGAACTCTGACTCTGTGCCGAGAACTCTTCTGGGCACTGTGGAATACAGTGGTGAATGACAAAGTCTTTGTTCTCCAGGAGTTTACATTCCAGTGAGGTAAGACAGATAAATCACTTATCCCTGCCTGGTATTTCATTCTGGAGATATATATATATATATATATTTTTTTTTTTTTTTTCCAAATTGCCCAACCCCCCCTCACTAGAATATAAACCGTAAGTTCTCAGAGCACTCTCTACCTAGTTTATCTCTGTATCTCTGAGGCCTTAAATAGATCCTGGAATAGTTTTATTCAAATAAAAAAATAGAAATAAAAGAGAAAAAAAGAATAAGTGATATTGTACAGACAATACACCACTGCTAACATTTCTCAGCTCTGCCATTAATGAATAACTGAATCTCAGCAAACTCATCTGCAAATATGGGAGTAATAATAACTACCTTCACCATTATTAAGTATGTAACAGAAGATTCTGTTTGTAATATTTTGCACAGTGCCTCACACACAGATGGCATAGAGTAAATGCTTAATGAATTAAAATTTATGAAAGTAAAAAAAATAAAATAAAATTTATGAAAGTGATTAGGAGACTTTCTTTGAAATCCAAAAACTATGACTGTGTTTTCAGGTAAATTTTTAGGTGTAACAAGTCCCTGAATTCTGCAGACATCTTCCCTTTCCCTATACTCCTATACAAATTCCTTCCTGCAGGACCTATGATTTTCCAGTTTAAATGATAGGTATTCAGATGCACGCTTCTTCTAATAGGTAAGATCTACTTGTTTTACAAAGAATTACATACAGGCTTGTATTAATTAACTATTTCTGCTGGTTAGAGACCAGCTCTTCCACTCGCCTGCAATCTTCTTAGGAAGAGAAAATGACTCACACTCATCTTCTGGTGCTACAGAGCGTAATCATCATTGCTACACAGAACATCCTTATCAATTCTAGGTACCATGTTGGTCCTCAGTCACCAACTACTTGTTAATTGAGTAGGACTGATTGTGGTAGGCAGCCTCTCAGATAGCTCTCAGCACTCCCCACCTCCTACCATTTCTGAACTTTCATAATATCCTCCCCTTGAGTGCTAGCTGGACCTCGTGATTCCCTTCTGAAGAATAGAATACTGTAAAAGTGAAAATATGTCACTTCTAATACTAGGTTACAAAAAGACCAAGACTTCCATCTTCTCTCTGTGTTATCTATCTCTTGTTTCTTTCTCTTTTTTTTCTCTCTCAGAACTCTCATTCTGAGAGAAGCAGGCTGCCATGTTGGGTAGCCATAAGGAGATGCCCACGTTGTGTGGAACTAGTATCTCCCTTTGATGTCCAGTTAGAACCTGACACCTTGGGATGGCTGGGTGGCTCAGTCGGTTAAGTGTCTGACTCCTGCTCAGGTCATGATCCCAAGGTCCTGGGATCGAGCCCCACATCAGGCTCCCTGCTCAGTGGGAGTCTGCTTCTCCCTCTCCCTCTGCCCTTCATCCCTGCTTCTATTCTCTCTCTCTCTCTCTCACAAATAAATAAATAAAATCTTAAAAAAAAAAAAAAAAAAAGCGTCCCCATACAGTGAGCTTGACAGTGGGTATTCTCAGGCTGCTCAACAGCCATGTAAATGAACCTGGATGTGAACCTGGATACGGAGCCTTGTCCATTTGATCCTTGAGATGACTGCAACCCCCCAAATACCTTGATCTCAATCTTATGAGAGACAGTGAGTCAGGTCCACCCAGCAAATCCATTTCTAGATTCCTAACACAAAGAAACTCTGAGGTAATGAACATGAGTTGTTTTAAGCCACTAAGTTTGGGGATAACTGGTCACACAGCAACTAATGCACTGATGTAGGTGCTCAATAAATATTCTTGGAGTAACCAAATGAATAGCTTCTTACTATTTACTGACAATTAAAACATATGAAATCTGAGATTTATTCAAGCCACTTCTTTTGCTTTACTCTGAAATCTGAAACTACAGGCCATCAATATAAAAATTGGATTCTTTATTCAATTAACAAAATTTCTTGATAACACTGCGTCCTAAAGTGAATACAGTCTCTGACTCCAAAATGGACCTTCCAATCTAGAAGGCACACTCAGTCTTCCTGACACACTCATGAGTGTCTCCATGTGGTATCTCCCTGAACAGAATTCTGGGTGAAAGAGAACTTAATAAGCTGATAATTACTATTTCTTTTTAAAGATTTTATTTATTTATTTGAGAGAGAGAGAGCACACAGAATAGCAGGGGAAGAGGCAGAAGGAGAGGGACAAGTAGACTCCATCCTAAGCATAGAGCCCAACACGGGGCTTGATCCCAGGACTTGGAGATCATGAGGTGAGCCGAAGTCAGATGTTTAACCAACTGGGCCACGCAGGTGTCCCTAAACTGATAATTACTTTTCAAAGAGAGAGAAATCTGTATATAAATCCTGGCTCTCTACTAACTGATAAAACATCTAGAAGACATGAAAAAGAATCTCTCCAAGCCTTCAGTTTTTTTCAGTATAAAATAGGCTTCATGATATCTATATTTTTAAGGATTTATAGGATCCAAACCGCAGATTCAGAATTATTAGTCTAAGTAAGCTAAAAAATATTTATGATCTCATTTGCCATGCTTCCTTAATTATGATCATCAAATGGAAAAAATATAGACAGTTATGAAGGTCCCACGGAAAAGCAAGTGATTTATGTTCAAAGAGGAGGAATTCCTGACTGAGCAAAGCTATAACCAGATCTATAAAATCAACTAGGATATGCTTAGATCTCAGGCTTTTTCTCCACATCCCCCAAACACATATGGAAGCCGAAATCACTTACAGTTTGAGAAAAACAAACTTAACACATAACCTGGTAAAACAGGTAATAAACATAAGAAACTTGCAAACCTGAGAGATAGGATGAAATGAAATGGAAATTTAGAAATACAGAACTGAAGGGGGGTTAAAAATCCAGAGTATATCAGAAAACCTTAAATAAAAAAAAGAAGACTAGTAAAAGGCAAAATCAATGTTACCAAACTTATTTATCAAAATGTGTGTCTTTTAGTCTCTAGGTGCCTCTTTACCTTTAGTTTACATGCAACTCTAACAAATATTGAGATTCAATATTTCAGTCCTCCCTAGATTGGGTTCAGAGGGTTGCATAGTCAGGCAAGCTGGGAGTACTAGGAAGCACTAATCTGAAAGAGAGAAGACAAATAACAATGAATTTGACAAAAGCTTAAGAAAATTATAAGAACAATCTGAGATCATTTAATGAAGGGATAGGAAGTCCTACATATCCCAATAGTATCTATGTATGCATCACTATTTTATAGAAGTGCCAAAGTATTCTGATTAAATGGAATCTTTCTAAAGATGCTAAAAATTACATTTTACATTTTATCTCCCTAAACTTGGAAGTGTGCCATACCATAAAAAATTTTTATTGTTAGTTGGCATTAAAAATTATATATAATGTCATTTTTCAGTCATCAATCTAATTCAAATATAAATTACTCTTAGTGACAGTAGGCAAATAAAGTATTAAATAAATGCACGTAAAGGGATCACAGACACCTAATGGATCACTGAGGGACACTAGGCTGTGTGAAAGAGACCCTAACTTTGACCTTGACATCCAGAAAAATGGGGTGACTATGCTCCACATGTCCCTTGGGAGTTGTAAACAGATGTTTCCACAGGTGAGCATATAATCGGGTTTTTATTTCTATGTGTAGGGATAGGAAAGAGGCACACCATGGATGACTTTTTATTATAATCTTACACTGGACTTTCCTAGTATAGGCAGAGTCCCTCAATCAAATTACCTGGTATTGTCACTTGTCCCATTTATAAGTCTTTTAACCAAGAAGTACTTTTCTTCTTAATATTTTTCTCCCGGTTGTTCTCTAAAGGCTTCACACAATGTAGAAACGTTCTGTGCTGAGGGTTTTCCGTATGTTCTTACAGATCCATCTTCCATTCTGCTCTGGCCCCCAGCAGGCTGATCTCTCAAGTCTTCCTCAACAGGCCTTGTCCTCCAGCTTTTTTTTTTTTTTTAATTTTTTTTTATTTTTTATAAACATATATTTTTTTTCCCTAGGGGTACAGGTCTGTGAATCTCCAGGTTTACACACTTCACAGCATTCACCATAGCACATACCCTACCCAATGTCCATAACCCCACCCCCTCTCTCCCAACCCCCCTCCCCCCAGCAACCCTCAGTTTGTTTTGTGAGATTAAGAGTCACTTATGGTTTGTCTCCCTCCCAATCCCAACTTGTCTCATTTACTCTTCTGCTACCCCATTAACCCCCCATGTTGCATCTCCTCTCCCTCATATCAGGGAGATCTTATGATAGTTGTCTTTCTCTGATTGACTTATTTCGCTAAGCAAGATACCCTCTAGTTCCATCCACGTCGTCGCAAATGGCAAGATTTCATTTCTTTTGATGGCTGCATAGTATCCATTGTATATATATACCACATCTTCTCTATCCATTCATCTGTTGATGGACATCTAGGTTCTTTCCATAGTTTGGCTATTGTAGACATTGCTGCTATAAACATTCGGGTGCACGTGCCCCTTTGGATCACTACGTTTGTATCTTTAGGGTAAATACCCAGTAGTGCAATTGCTGGGTCATAGGGTAGTTCTATTTTCAACATTTTGAGGAACCTCCATGCTGTTTTCCAGAGTGATTGCACCAGCTTGCATTCCCACCAACAGTGTAGGAGGGTTCCCCTTTCTCCGCATCCTCGCCAGCATCTGTCATTTCCAGACTTGTTAATTTTAGCCATTCTGACTGGAGTGAGGTGGTATCTCATTGTGGTTTTGATTTGTATTTCCCTGATGCCGAGTGATATGGAGCACTTTTTCATGTGTCTGTTGGCCATCTGGATGTCTTCTTTGCAGAAATGTCTATTCATGTCTTCTGCCCATTTCTTGATTGGATTATTTGTTCTTGGGTGTTGAGTTTGCTAAGTTCTTTATAGATTCTGGACACTAGCCCTTTATCTGATATGTCGTTTACAAATATCTTCTCCCATTCTGTCAGTTGTCTTTTGGTTTTGTTAACTGTTTCCTTTGCTGGGCAAAAGCTTTTGATCTTGATGAAATCCCAATAGTTCATTTTTGCCCTTGCTTCCCTTGCCTTTGGTGATGTTCCTAGGAAGATGTTGCTGTGGCTGAGGTCGAAGAGGTTGCTGCCTGTGTTCTCCTCAAGGATTTTGATGGATTCCTTTCTCACATTGAGGTCCTTCATCCATTTTGAGTCTATTTTCGTGTGTGGTGTAAGGAAATGATCCAATTTCATTTTGCTGCATGTGGCTATCCAATTTTCCCAACACCATTTATTGAAGAGGCTGTCTTTTTTCCATTGGACATTCTTTCTTGCTTTGTCGAAGATTAGTTGACCATAGAGTTGAGGGTATATTTCTTGGCTCTCTATTCTGTTCCATTGATCTATGTGTCTGTTTTTGTGCCAGTACCATGCTGTCTTGATGATGACAGCTTTGTAATAGAGCTTGAAGTCCGGAATTGTGATGCCACCAACTTTGGCTTTCTTTTTCAATATTCCTTTGGCTATTCGCGGTCTTTTCTGGTTCCATATAAATTTTAGGATTATTTGTTCCATTTCTTTGAAAAAAATGGATGGTACTTTGATAGGAATTGCATTAAATGTGTAGATTGCTTTAGGTAGCATAGACATTTTCACAATATTTATTCTTCCAATCCAGGAGCATGGAACATTTTTCCATTTCTTTGTGTCTTCCTCAAGTTCTTTCATGAGTACTTTATAGTTTTCTGTGTATAGATTCTTAGTCTCTTTGGTTAGGTTTATTCCTAGGTATCTTATAGTTTTGGGTGCAATTGTAAATGGGATTGACTCCTTAATTTCTCTTTCTTCTGTCTTGTTGTTGGTGTAGAGAAATGCGACTGATTTCTGTGCATTGATTTTATATCCTGACACTTTACTGAATTCCTGTACAAGTTCTAGCAGTTTTGGAGTGGAGTCTTTTGGCTTTTCCACATATAGTATCATATCATCTGCGAAGAGTGATAGTTTGACTTCTTCTTTGCCGATTTGGATGCCTTTAATTTCTTTTTGTTGTCTGATTGCTGAGGCTAGGACTTCTAGTACTATGTTGAATAGCGGTGGTGATAACGGACATCCCTGCCGTGTTCCTGACCTTAGCGGAAAAGCTTTCAGTTTTTCTCCATTGAGAATGATATTTGCGATGGGTTTTTCATAGATGGCTTTGATAATATTGAGGTATGTGCCCTCTATCCCTACACTTTGAAGAGTTTTGATCAGGAAGGGATGCTGTACTTTGTCAAATGCTTTTTCAGCATCTATTGAGAGTATCATATGGTTCCTGTTCTTTCTTTTATTAATGTGTTTTATCACATTGATTGATTTGCGGATGTTGAACCAAACTTGGAGCCCTGGAATAAATCCCACTTGGTCATGGTGAATAATCCTTTTAATGTACTGTTGAATCCTATTGGCTAGTCTTTTGGTGAGAATTTTTGCATCTGTGTTCATCAAGGATATTGGTCTGTAGTTCTCTTTTTTGATGGGATCCTTGTCTGGTTTTGGGATCAAGGTGATGCTGGCCTCACAAAATGAGTTTGGAAGTTTTCCTTCCATTTCTATTTTTTTGAACAGTCTCAGGAGAATAGGAATTAGTTCTTCTTTAAATGTTTGGTAGAATTCCCCCGGGAAGCCGTCTGGCCCTGGGCTTTTGTTTGTTTGGAGATTTTTGATGACTGTTTCAATCTCCTTACTGGTTATGGGTCTGTTCAGGCTTTCTATTTCTTCCAGGTTCAGTTGTGGCAGTTTATATGTCTCTAGGAATGCATCCATTTCTTCCAGATTGTCAAATTTGTTGGCGTAGAGTTGCTCATAGTATGTTCTTATAATTGTCCATATTTCTTTGGTGTTCGTTGTGATCTCTCCTCCTTCATTCATGATTTTATTTATTTGGGTCCTTTCTCTTTTCTTTTTGATAAGTCTGGCCAAGTGGTTATCAATCTTATTAATTCTTTCAAAGAACCAGCTCCTAGTTTCGTTGATTTGTTCTATTGTTTTTTTGGTTTCTATTTCATTGATTTCTGCTCTGATCTGTATGATTTCTCTTCTCCTGCTGGGTTTAGGGTTTCTTTCTTGTTCTTTCTCCAGCTCCTTTAGGCGTGGGGTTAGGTTGTGTACGTGAGACCTTTCTTGTTTCTTGAGAAAGGCTTGTACCACTATATATTTTCCTCTCAGGACTGCCTTTGTTGTGTCCCACAGATTTTGAACCGTGGTATTTTCATTATCATTTGTTTTCATGAATTTTTTCAATTCTTCTTTAATTTCCTGGTTGACCCATTCATTCTTTAGAAGGATGCTGTTTAGTCTCCATGTATTTGTGTTCTTTCCAAATTTCCTCTTGTGATTGAGTTCTAGCTTCAGAGCATTGTGGTCTGAAAATATGCAGGGAATGATCCCAATCTTTTGATACCAGTTGAGACCTGATTTAGGACCGAGGATGTGATCTATTCTGGAGAATGTTCCATGTGCACTAGAGAGGAATGTGTATTCTGTTGCTTTGGGATGAAATGTTCTGAATATATCTGTGATGTCCATCTGGTCCAGTGTGTCATTTAAGGCCTTTATTTCCTTGTTGATCTTTTGCTTGGATGATCTGTCCATTTCAGTGAGGGGAGTGTTAAAGTCCCCTACTATTATTGTATTTTTGTTGATGTGTTTCTTTGATTTTGATATTAATTGGTTTATATAGTGGGCTGCTCCCACGTTAGGGGCATAGATATTTACAATTGTTAGATCTTCTTGTTGGACAGATCCTTTGAGTATGATATAGTGTCCTTCCTCATCTCTTATTATAGTCTTTGGCTTAAAATCTAATTGATCTGATATAAGGATTGCCACTCCTGCTTTCTTCTGATGTCCATTAGCATGGTAAATTCTTTTCCACCCCCTCACTTTAAATCTGAAGGTGTCTTCGGGTTTAAAATGAGTTTCTTGTAGGCAACATATACATGGGTTTTGTTTTTTTATCCATTCTGATACCCTGTGTCTTTTGATTGGGGCATTTAGCCCATTAACATTCAGGGTAACTATTGAGAGATATGAATTTAGTGCCATTGTATTGCCTGTAAGGTGACTGTTACTGTATATTGTCTCTGTTCCTTTCTGATCTACTACTTTTAGGCTCTCTCTTTGCTTAGAGGACCCCTTTCAATATTTCCCGTAGAGCTGGCTTGGTGTTTGCAAATTCTTTCAGTTTTTGTTTGTCCTGGAAGCTTTTAATCTCTCCTTCTATTTTCAATGATAGCCTAGCTGGATATAGTATTCTTGGCTGCATGTTTTTTTCGTTTAGTACTCTGAATATATCATGCCAGCTCTTTCTGGCCTGCCAGGTCTCTGTGGATAAGTCTGCTGCCAATCTAATATTTTTACCATTGTATGTTACAGACTCCTTCTCCCGGGCTGCTTTCAGGATTTTCTCTTTGTCACTAAGACTTGTAAGTTTTACTATTAGGTGACGGGCTGTGGACCTATTCTTATTGATTTTGAGTGGGGTTCTCTGAACCTCCTGGATTTTGATGCTTGTTCCCTTTGCCATATTGGGGAAATTCTCTCCAATAATTCTCTCCAATATACCTTCTGCTCCCCTCTCTCTTTCTTCTTCTTCTGGAATCCCAATTATTCTAATGTTGTTTCGTCTTATGGTGTCACTTATCTCTCGAATTCTGCCCTCGTGGTCCAGTAGTTGTTTGTCCCTCTTTTGCTCAGCTTCTTTATTCTCTGTCATTTGGTCTTCTATATCGCTAATTCTTTCTTCTGCCTCATTTATCCTAGCAGTGTGAGCCTCCATTTTTGATTGCACCTCATTAATAGCTTTTTTGATTTCAACTTGGTTAGATTTTAGTTCTTTTATTTCTCCAGAAAGGGCTTTTATATCTCCCGAGAGGGTTTCTCTAATATCTTCCATGCCTTTTTCTAGCCCAGCTAGAACCTTGAGAATCGTCATTCTGAACTCTAGATCTGACATATTACCAATGTCTGTATTCATTAGGTCCCTAGCCTTTGGTACTGCCTCTTGTTCTTTTTTTTTGTGGTGAATTTTTCCGCCTTGTCATTTTGTCCAGATAAGAGTATATGAAGGAACAAGTAAATTACTAAAAGGGTGGCAACAACCCCAGGAAAATATGCTTTAGCCAAATCAGAAGAGATCCCAAATCATGGGGGGGGGGGGGGGGGGAAAAAAAGAGGT
>NW_022630995.1:49599153-49701304 GCF_010015895.1 Lontra canadensis
AATAAAAAAAGAAAACCAATAATGAAAAAATATAAAAAGGAAAAAAATATATATATATTAGATAAACTAGTTAAAAAAGAAAAGGGTAAAAGTTAAAAAAATTTAGCAGAAGAAGAGAAAAAAAATTGAAAAAGAAAAAAAAAATTAAATTAACTGCAAAGCTAAAGAATCATGGGGAGAAAGCCATGTGTTCCGTGCTTTGCTTTCTCCTCCTCTGGAATTCCGCTGCTCTCCTTGGTATTGAAACTGCACTCCTCGTAAGTGAACTTGGTCCTGGCTGGGTTTCTTGTTGATCTTCTGGGGGAGGGGCCTGTTGTAGTGATTCTCAAGTGTCTTTGCCCCAGGCGGAGTTGCACCGCCCTTACCAGGGGCCAGGCTGAGTAATCCGCTCCGGTTTGCTTTCGGGAGCTTTTGTTCCCTGAGCACTTTCCGTAGAGTTCCAGAGGACGGGAAAGAAGATGGCGGCCTCCCAGTCTCCAGCCCGGAGGAGCCGAGAGCTCGGGGCCCCACTCTTCAGTGCACCCTCAGAGAACAGCGCCCAATTACTCCCGTCTGCCTGGCCTCCGGCCGCGCTCCGAGCTCACCAAGCCTGCGACCGGTTCAAGGTAAGCCCGAGCTGAGAGCTCACTCCTCGGCTCCGTCTCTGTAGCCGGCTTCCCCGTTCTAATACCTGCAAGCTCTGTGACACTCAGACACCCCGATCCTTCTGTGACCCTGCGGGACCTGAGGCCACACTGGCCCCGCGTGGGCTTCACCCCAGTTAAGCCTCTGGAGCGATGTCCCTCAGCGGAACAGACTTTTAAAAGTCCTGATTTTGTGCTCCATTGCTCCGCCGCTTGCCGGGAGCCGGCCCCTCCCCCCGCGGTCTATCTTCCCATCACTTTGGATTCACTTCTCCGCCAGTCCTACCTTTCAGAAAGTGGTTGATTTTCTGTTTCTAGAATTGCTGTTCTTCTTCTCTTCGATCTCCCGTTGGATTTGTAGGTGTTTGTAATCTTTAGATAAGTTATCTAGCTGATCTCCCGCTACCTGAAGTAGTCTCAGCTGCTACTTCTCCGCCATCTTGACTCCTCCCTCTGTCCTCCAGCTTTTGAGTAGTGTGACTGTGACAGACAGCACCAAGAGATGGGGGAGAGGGGAGGTGGGAGGTCAGGGAGGAATGGAAGACTGGCATTTTACATTTTATCTCCTAGCTTCCTCCCTGCTGGACCAACTGTTAGAAGTGTCTTCTCTCTCTTTCTCGTCCTCACTCCTCTTTCTTCCTCTCTCTTTTTCTTTCTCCCACTCCCCCCCCCCCCCCCCCCCCCCACCACCACCCGTGCTTTTACCAATTTCATTTGCATGTCACAAAAACTCCTTTTATTTTCCCTGTTTCAAGAGTTTTGACAAAAGTATACTCTCACACAACCACCACCACAAACAAAAAAGAAAACTCCACCACAAAATGTTACCTAATTTCCCCATGCATTCCGCCCCTGCCTTCCTGGCCCCAGGCAACCACTGATCTGATTTCTGTCATTATAGGTTAGTTTTACTTTGATTAGAATTTAATAGAAATGGAGTCATAGAATATGAACTCTTTTGTTCAACATAATTATTTTGAGATTTATCTATGTTGTTGAGTCTATCAATAGTTCATTACAATTAATTGCTTTGTAGTATGCCATTGTATGCCTGTCACAACAAAGACCAACAGTGGCTACTGTCATCCAGGTCTCCCCTACAACTCACTGCCCCCCCGGTTCCACCATCCCTGTTGATTTCCCTTAAGTCAGCCGTCATCTTTGTAAATAGCCCTTTCATGAAACTTTAGTCAGTGATCCTTGTGGACATATCTTCTGTCTCCTGCTGGGCTTCCATCATCACTTAGGAAACACAATATTAGAAGAATAGATAAATGTTTTGTTCTCTAAAGTGATAAATGTTATCATCTTTCATTATGTCCCTCTATGGCAAAGTAGATGGCAGGCCTTTTTTAACCACAAAGAGAAGAGAAATGTGGAGATATCCCACTCTTTGCTGGCGGTACATCATGGAAGAGTAGGTGGAAAACGAGTGAGGTAGAAGAGACGGGACCCCTTGAATTTCTAAAGCTTCAGAGGCCTTTCAATTACTTAAAAAATAGTTTTCTTCTTGAGATTTAGAAGATAAGTGTGTTAAATGAATATTTGGAAGATGTGGAAAAATGTAAAAAATAAAAATAAAAACCATCCATAAACCCACCATATATCCACCTTTCTGAAATAAACATAGCATATTTCTTTCCAGTCTTTTTTTTTTTTTTTTTTTTTCCCCTGATGACCTGCATGCAGCTGTTTTAAATAAAATTAGATTCCTGGAATATTTTTGTTTCCTGCCTTTTTACACCTAACTGTACATTGCAGCATTTTTCATTATCATTAAATATTATCTACAGACATTATTTTTAATAGCCACATAAATCTTACTTTGTATAACACAAGTGTTCAATTACTTCCCTATTGTTTGTGATCCTTTGCTTCTCACAAGGATCTAAATTCTGCAGAAGGCAAACCAAATTTCAAGCCATTCATTGGCCATTATGATGGTGTTCTCTGACATTTGGAGCCTGCCTAGCTCCTAAATAGAATTTAAAATCAAGGGATTTAACAATTGAAAGAAAGGTGTTTGACAGCTAATCGAGGTGTTTGGGGAATATTCACTGGGTCTAACAAGGAAAATAATGGGGTTCTCAGTCTCCACCTCCAGGTAACTTCCAAAGCCTGCCCTGCCAAGGTTCAATTAAGATGAGAAAGATCAGGTAACTTTGCAGAAGGACCATAATTCCTGCAATAACAAATGTCAAATGTTGCCATTTTAGCTGTTCTGAGTGACTGCCTTGTTATTTCTAAGGGTTTTAAGGGTAGTATTTGTCAATGGCAGTATCACTGACTTTTCAAGTAATTAACTTTGTATCCAAAAATAAACTTAATTGTTTAACCACCAGTGTATTAGGCACCATGGGAGGGATGTACCACTTTCTTTGGAAATAAATCTGATTCCTTCAGTCTCTAGATTTATTTCTCCAGGAACCGTGTTATTGTCTTGAAAATGGTCCACCCCTCCCATTATCTCCTAAGTAGCAGTTAGGCTGGGGAGAAAACAGTTATACTGATATATGAAGTTGGAGGCAGATGCCAAGCTAATTGATCTGAGTAGGTTAAATGGGAGAAAATACTTCCAAGAATCAATAGAGGTGCTAATTCGGCTAATTGTTGGATAGTGTTTCTTTTTTAAGTGAGCGATTTTCCCAATTACTATTTATCATGTTGATTTTTTTTTTCTTACCCTGAGTTTATCAGTTTTAACTTTACTAAACCTTCTATGATATTGGTTTCCAATGTGTCTTTGTCCCTGAGTTTTTATCACCAATGTGGTGGCAGGTAGTTTTGCTGGATAAACTGATCTTCCAGTGTAAAAAGTAGGCTTGGTCTTTTACCAAGACAATGCTAGTAGAGACAAATTTCTGTCAATGGCATCCAAAACAAAAAAAGATTCCTTGTCTTACCAGAGTTGACGAACCACGAAAAAGAAATTGAAGCATATTACTTAAATTTACAAGAATAACTATTAGACAAACAGAAGATTAATATCTTTCTAATTAAAAAACTGGGAAAAGAAATGCAGAGTAAGTAGAAAATGAACTAATCTCTTACCTGTCCATAGATGTGGGAAGAAAGGGTGTCAACAGATGTTGCTAAGATTGAGAATTCAAGACATGGTCCATGATGGATACAAAGAGTGGACTGGAGGAAGAAATAAGGAGACAGAATTTTTTGTTTTTTAAAACCCTTATGAGTAGTCATTTAAAAAATAATAATAACATAAACACGAAGGTGTTACAAGTTTGGAAAGAATAGTGAGTAGATAAGAAGGAAAGAGAAATCCCCAACTACCACCCTGTAAAGACTAAAAGAGGCCTCGGAGAACTAAATCTTTTACCATTCCCCTACTTCACAAATGACAGACTAAGAGACAGATGGTTGAACAATAGAGGATATTACAAACTTGGAGACTCCAAAAGGACAAAGCAGAGTATATTCTATTGATATGCATGATATTTTCTTGGAATAATACTTGGAAAGTTCTTGCTCATCCACCCCCAAGCCTCCTCACGAATTCCTGAAAAGATGGGACTAAGCCTTTTATTCCAAAATGAGGGATACCCTAGGGGAAATTTTGCACATTAACTCAGGGTTCTGCTTGAGTAATTTTGACCTAAATTGGAACAAAGGTTTAAATGTCTGCTATTAGAAGAGTACAAAACTCTGAATGCAGAGATAGAGCAAACTCTGTCAACAGGAGCTCAAAAAGGAATGACTGGAGGCATCTGATACAAATATTTTACATCACAACTTTCCTGCTGTGTTTCCTGCTGTCCCCTATCTGTCTCTGGCCTCCTTCTTTCTTTCTGTGCAATGGTCCATGATGTTTGAATTGGGTTTTTATAGCTAAAATCAGCATCAGAATTGGAATTTCAAATAGTTACTGTTGGATTTGGGCTGGGATCTTTGGCCGATCCCCCTGCTAGAGTTTTCACTGTCCTATCAGGGTGGTAATGATACACTCGCACCAACACATCGACTGATGGCTAACCTAGAATAGAAAAGAACTTTTCAAGGCCTTTCACAGGGAAGTTGGAGCTCACTCATTCGAATTCACACAAACATCAGAGCCCCAACAAATGTCTCCCTGCAAGGAATATGTTCTCAGGTGACCTAGAACAACTTATTTCACTTCTCAGATGGTCAACCTACTCATCTATGAAATGGACACACTGGACTCAGCCCTGGCCATTTTGTAAAGAGACCTGAATGTGGAAAAACAAACAAGGCAAGATTCTTAGAAAATCCACTAGAAAGCACTACACAAATATGAAAATACTCAGACATGATTCCAAGGTCTTGAACTCTTTGAGGTCAGGGACCCACAGAGCATTGCATGAAGTGCTTGCTGCACATTGTAGATATTCAGATGTGTTTCATGTCTGTGGAATGGAGAAAACAAGGCAAAAATAGGCAAAAATGCAAATGACGATGTGAGTGATTCCATAAGATAACATATGATTAGCAAGGGGTACAGGTAATCAGTGCCCTGATTTCAGAGGACACAGAACCCTCCAGAGGGACTCTGGAGTGAAACTGGAAGAGAAGGCTTTAGCTGGACTTTAAAGGACAGGTCAGGTTAGCTATTTATTGAAGAAAAGAGAAGACAATCAAAGACAGGGACAAAATATACTTGGTACATTATCGAATACTTCCAGTGTGTCCAGATACGATTATCTAGTAGTCCTTTAGGTGTCTTCTTTAGTCTTACCAAACACTTTCTGAGGGATGAATATAAATATTAGCGTAAGTTCCCAATAGTTTATATCTCATAGCTGAACCATAATTCAAAGATGCTGAGTTGCCCGAGACTGCACAGCTAATCATGGGGAGGCTTATATGACTGACTCTGAACCCTGTAGTCTTAACCGGAAAGCAAATATGCACACTGGAAACTGAACACCACCATTCCCCCTGAAGTACGATGTCACTGAGCCCTTGAAGGGTGTTCAGTCCTGATAGTCCAGAAGAGCGTTTCCTTTGTTGCCTGAACTCTATGAAAATGCATATGTATATAAAATCAATCCTTATTATTTGTAAGTTCTGTATTTGCAAATTTTCCCACTAGCTAAAGTTTATTGGCTAAGATCAATACTTGTGGAGCTTTTGTGGCCATTTGCAGACATGTGCAGAGCGACAAAAAATTGGAGTCGTGTGACACACATGCTCCCAGCTGAGGTCTAAGAAAATAGTGCTCTGCCTTCTTGCTTTAGCTGTCATCCTGTGAACAAGTGTCCTCTTCACGGTCTATATAGTGCCATGATCTTCACATTTTTGTGCTTTTGGCGGGTGATTTTGTAGTTGAAAATGGTCCCCAAGTGTAGCACTAAGGTTCTGTCTAGTGTTCCTAAGCACAAGAAGGCTATGATACGAGAAAGTACATATGTTGGTAAATGTCACTAAGGCGAGATTTGTTGTGCAGTTGGCCATGAGTTCAATATTAACAAATCAGCAATATATATTACATAAGGAGTCTTTAAACAGAAACACACATGAAACCAGGTATGTAACCATTGGTTGACAAAAATGTGACCAGAGGCTCACAAGAACCTAACACTGTGTGTCCCTTACGAGTAATCTTTCAGTGCTCTCCAACTCAAGGTTCACAGCCACTTTATAGGCATAACTACCACAAATAGGAAGAATCAACTCTATTCCTTTAAAGACATAATCTGTTGCATGCAGTATCCTTATTGGTTACATATCAAAAATTCACTTACTGGATTTACAAACTCCTCTTGGGGATAGAGAAGTTAGAGGCAGGGATAGAGGTGGAGAATGGGATGGGTAGGTAGTGTCCTGAGCTAGATGAGCAAGCATAGGTGGGTTACCACCATGGTGAAGAAGATTGCATCAGCCTTCCCAGCTAAAGAGAGTTGGATATTTGAGTTACAGATATCAGAGATTCCAAAGAAGTAAAGTTGAGGACTAGGGTGCTACTCATCATTTTGTCTTTACAAGCAGGACTGCAGTAGATGGTGGCCATTGTACTCAAGCGGGAATTACCCAGTAGGACTGCATTCTCTCTAAAACATCTGGTCAACCATCCAGTAGGGCCAGGCACTCTGCAGGTCCCCCTTCAATGTCTTCAGTTGTGATTTACCCAACCTGGTCTATGCTTCTAAACCATTCCATGGGAAAGCACACATCAGGTCAGAGGATATTAGACCGAGTGTCCAGGCCCTGAGGCCTATTATAACAAATTCAAAGCTCTGAGGGTTTGTTTTACCACAGAAACTCAAGTGAATTTTGTTACACTCTATAATGTACTTATGCCTATGGGGGCACCAAAAAAATAACAGGAAATTAGCACTTTAGGAGCAATAGTTGATGTATATGGAACAGGGACCATAAGCCAGGCACTGTTCTATGCACTTTACTTATATTGTTTTTGTTAATCCTCATAGCATGAAATAGATAGATAATTATTGTCATTACCTCCTTTTTACAGGTGGAAAAACTGAGGCTTAGAAAGGATAATAACTTTACCCAAGCTCACTCAGCTAATCTGTGCTGGAGGCAAGATTCAAACCAAGCCAGCTGACCCCACAGCTCTGCTAGATCCTTCAAGGTCCAACCACCATTTCCCCTCCTCCACAGGTCTCTCCATGTCCTTATAATGAGCTCAGTGTCATCTGAAGTCATAGAATCCACCATCAATACCCCTTCCCTAATGATATACTCCTTATATATTGTCATTCATTATTTCCAGTACAATGTGCCTATTCTGGGACTTCTAGAACTCCCAATCCTAAGACTCCCAAGCTTGAGAAGGACAAGTCTACACGATATAAGTCTTGCCAGGGAAATTCTTGGCATTATTTAAGCTAAGCAGGGAGTTTCAGTATGTGTCACAGGCTTAAACACACAAATGGGGGAAAAGAAGGACCAAAAAGAGGTGGTGAGGGGAGCGAATGGAAGAAGGTAAAAATAAATTAATTAATAAGTTAAGTTAAATTAAAATTAACAGAGGGAAAGAAAGATTGAATAGAAATAAAAATAAACAAACATCATATATGAGCCTGGGCATAGTAGAGAGGGAGCAATAACGGCGAAGGTATCTGTAATTGCACGTGTCCCATGGGTTTTTGGTAACCCCACATGGATTGGCCCAAGCTCAAGGCTAGTAATTAGAAAAATAAGTTCTGACCCTGTGTTCACTACTAATTTGTTAAGCAATCTTGAGCAATTTGACCAACTCCCAATCAACGTACCTCACCTAATCTAAGCTGCTTCTGCTCATTACCTCTCCTGACCACTGCATCAGATGATTGAGTGAACAAACTGAATGCATATCTTGTGAAAACATTTTGGGGGAAAAATGCACTAGACAGAATATTCCATTGCACTTCTGGAAGTATGGCACATCAAACAAGACTCTAATTTAGATATTAGTGATCCGAAGGTAAGCAAGACCTAGTACTGACCTTCAAAAAACTCACAAGCCAGGGATAAATATAAGATGGGTTAACAAATGATTTTTGAAATAGCAGGACAAGTATAATAAGAGAGATATATTCCAAGAATAGTAATGGTTAATTCTATCAAGGGAGGTCAGAAGGAATGGCATAGGACAAAAACACAGGTGTCAGTATTTATTTTTTATGAAAAAAAAAAAAAGGGAGCTGATGAAAGACAAAAAGTAAATAAAAATGTCCACCTCTAAACCCATCTATTCAGAATCAAAGTAACAATGTATCTGTTAAAGTCTGACTTCCTTTGTCTGCAATTTTAATCAAGTTCAAAAGGACACTTGGGAGATTAAATCACCACTCACAAAAACCTTGATTTATCTGGGGAAAAATGGACTCTTTCAGCCTCCATCCCCTGAGCAGAACAGACAAGCCAATTTTGCCTTTAAAAAATCAACAGGTAGAGACATAACAAAGGTCATATATTACGAGGCTGCAGATGGAAATTCGGCCCCAGCAGTTACATCGACACAGTTATTACTGTTATTACAGCTAAACCTCCTCATTCCGCTGACATTATTAACCAAGACAAACGTGGCCTGCAGCTTTATTTCATGGGGTAGATCACCTATTAAACCAAGAACAATATTGTTGTCTTTTGCAGTACGTCCAAAATTGCTCCCTGCCTCTAAGAGGTGTCCTGGGCTTTTTTTTTTTTCCCTTAGCATCAAAACAGGTACCATCCGTCTCATACATGTTGCTGTACGGCCAGATTCTGTTTTGCATATCCCAGTATATCCCTGCAATATTCATTCAGGTAAGAGATGTGCAATTGTGATCGTTTGTGAAATCATCAGCATGCTCTCTGGCCATCTCATTTAGCTGCTTACAGAAGGAATCAGCCCTTTAAAAACCCCAAAATGTATCCGGGTGTTTTTTTCCCCCTAATCAAAAATGCACGTTTCTGGATCCATTAGTGAAACTGATCCCAGAATTTGGGACTGTTACTTTAATCTGAAGGAAGAAACCAAGTCTCAGACAATACAGGTAATTTGACTAAAGTTACACAGCTACACAGAATAGGGACTATAACTGAGGTCAGATAAACTTTTCTTCACCTATTTTTCTAGGGAAAAGGGCTACTTTCTGGAAACAGGATAGCAAGTCATTATTTGCTGTGTGGTTGATAACTAAAATTCAAGCAACCTTCATTTGGATTATGGGTCAGGCTGATTTTTGCATGGAATTTCCCTCATCAATTTTACCTTTCTTACCTCCATTAATTTAGTGAGTCAATCTTTCCCATTCCCCATGTCACATGCCTTAGATTTGATAACAGTCCCTTTGTGTCAAAGAGGAAAGAAATTCCTTCTAAGCACTGATGATCCTGAAATTGGCAAATATTGACTGTTTTTGATGGAGCCTTATGTGACCATGTAATTATAAATAAAAATCCAGACAGAAACAATTATAGCCATCACTCAACAGCATCCTCTGTTCTCTTGGGAATGGTAACCTCAAGAGTTAGGGTCCAGCAAGAAATTTTCAACCATCTAATCCTTAAGAAAGGAAAAATGCCTTTTAGGTTGTGTGAAACTCCAAATGATCAAAGCCATCCAAGGAGGTTTGCCATATGGCCTGAGCTCCTCATGTCTTTTCTTAAATGTTTTTTTCTCTGATAAAACAAACCATCATGTCGCTGTTAAACAACAACAAAATAGTGGGACTTGATGTTCCAAAGGCGTCAAGGTCGGAACCTGACCTGGAAAGGCCTCTGTGGGATCTCTCTTCCTCAGCCTCCACTTGCCAAGACAAGCTGGCTGATGGCAGGCAAGACTGATGAGTGGAGGCAGAGCCCCGTTGTCTCGGTGGTTCCTCTGGTCTGTGGGCAGCTAGACTGATCCAGGGCCAGACCTGGCTCCCCAGCTCTTTGCCTTTTGGCGACTAGCCACCTGGAGTCTGTTCAAATGAACAAGCTGCCTTTTCTTCCTACATATTGGTTTCTCCTCCATTTGAAAACAAAACTCTTCCCCATCTGCTTGCTTCTGGGATCGCCATAATTGCATGGAGGATAATTGGCGGCAACTCAATCTAAGGAAAACCCTGTTGATTCGAAGCACAGACTCAATAAACGTTTGTGTTTCATCGTTTTTCCAAATGGAGCCTGTGTCTCAGCCAGCTTTGCTAATGCAGGAGTGGAAATTAATGGGAGGCATATAAGGAGGAGGGAAGCTTCAAACAGTGCTCTACCATGACCCTCTTTCTTTCTCAGAATCTTCTATGGTCAGGGGATCCATTGATTTGTCTGGATTGTGTCCCCCCGATCTATAAAGCACTGAGGTAAATGACTTCAGAATGGTGCCCTAAAAGCTATGGGACTCCCAAGAATGGAGCTATTTTCCTGATTCCACATTCTAAACTGTGGCTCTGGATCTGAGTCCTGGACTGGTCAACTCCAATAACAAAGAAAAAATCATTGCCTTAATACCTAACATTTGCTCTCTGCAATGGCCATTGCCAGCCATGAAAGAATCAACTCGAGTCTGTACACAGTCTGAACAGAGCACTGGGGTCAGAGAGTAAGCTTCTCATTCACACACCTGGGTTCCAGTCCTGCCTTAGACACTCACAAGCTGTGTGACCTTTAGCATGGCCTTTAACCTCTCTCAGCCCCAGAGTCTCATCTCTAACATGGGGCGTTAAGAATCATTTCTAACTCACTGGATTGCTGTGAATGAGATCATCCATGTAAAGATCATATTAGTACCTGAGGCAGAGGAAGCTCTGTAAAGCATGGCTATTAATGCTAATTACAGTGGGGGTTCGTTCACTTTACTGAGCATTTACTACCTACCCAGCAGCCCTTTTTTTTCTCCAGAAACATGTAGAAGAAGTGTAGCAGAAGATAGACACAGTTTTGATCATCATGGATCTTAAATACTTGGAAGGGAGACAGAAAACACAGAAATAAATTTGTAAATAAGATCATATGAAATAGGAGGAATTTCAACAATGAAAATGAAATGAAGGGAATAGGGTAGAGGGAAATTGGGGTGGGGACTACTACTTCAAGCAGGCCTCCAGGGAGGGCCTCTCTAAAGTGGAACTATCTGAGCTCCAACTCAAATGCTTGGTTTAAGAAAGAGCTGGGGCAAAGGCTGATCACAGGAATGGTCTTGACATGTTTGAGAGAAAGAAGAGGACCACAGAGTCTGGAAAATAGTGAATGAGGGGTAAGAGAGACAAGAGATGAATCAGAGGCCTTGGCAGGACCTTGTGTTTCAAGGTAAGTGTAGTCCCATGCACAATGGAAGGGCCTATGAGGAACTAACATGTGATTTACGTGTTTCAGTGATCTCTGGGGGGCTTTGAGAGCATTGTCATGGGAAAGAGCAGGAGCAGACCAGCCTGAGGCCAGTGCTGTGGCCTTGTCGAGAGAGGATGGGGACTTGGACTAGGGTGGTAGCCGCAGAGATGGAGAGAGGTAGACAGTATTCAAGCCATATTCTCTTTTAGCAATGTCAGCCTGCCTGGCACATGTTTTCACTGATATGATGAAGTTCAAATTCTTAATTTCAGTCTTCAGTTACTTGTCCAGCAGCACATAAACCATAGTGAGGACGGAAATGAGATCCAGTCAAGGACTTCTTTCACTACACCCTGTAGGCAGGATAGGCCAAGAGAAAGTGCTTTGGATTTTAGTCAAAAGAATCTAGATTGAGCTGGGCTCCTCTATCCACTAGGAATGGCACATTGATCAAGCCACTCAATGTCCAAACTCAGTTACCTCAACTGTAAAATCCAGGGGCTCATATCAAACCCAAAATCTTGTGGGGATAATGTATGTGGAAACTGTTCTATGAACTTGAATGTGGTATTGAAATACAAGAAAGTATTTCCAAACAGAGAGCTGGAACAGATGGTTTCTGCTTTTCTTGATGTTCAGTGCCCAACCACAGGGCCAACTGGGCCACATCTTGTTTGAGTTTCTATATTAGCTTCCTAGGGCTGCGGTAACAAATTGCCATAAACTGGGTGGTTTAAGACAAGAGAAATTTATTCTCTCCCAGTTCCAGGGACTTGAAGTCCAAAACCAAGGTGTTGGCAAGACCATGCTCCCTCTAGAGACTAGGGAAGAGTCCTTTCTCACCTCTTCAACCTACCTGTAGCCCCAGGTGTTCCTCAGCTTACAGCGACAGTAGTCTAGTCTTTGCCTTCATCTTCATGTGGCCGCCTTCCCTCTGTGTCAGTGTATCTGTCTTCAGATGGCATTCTCCTCCTGCTGTTTCTGTTTTCTCCTCTTATAAGGACACCAGTCATCAGGGCACCTACTGAGCCCTGATCAATTATGACTTATCTTAACTTGATTACATCTGCAAAGGCCCTATTGGGGTACCAGGAACCAGGGATTAGGACTTCCACACAAGTTTCTGAGGGACACAAAATAGGAATTACTCAGCCCTGAACTCTCCTGGTGTCTTGCTAAACAGGGAAGCAATGACCAGTTTTGAGTTTGAGGAGATGTCTTGGCCAAAAGACAAAATCAAGAATCCAAGGATTAGAGCCACTGGTAGATGGGTTGATGGAATACACTGGGTGTAAAGACTAAAAATTAAGCTGGAACCATCTGGTAGCCCCAAGGAGGGTTGTCAAATTGGAAGAGGGAAAAGAGGGATCAGAGAATAAGCCAGTAATGTAATAAGGGAAGGAAGAGTTAAACCAGTACACCTGGGGGCAGTGGGGACAGTTGTCACATTCAGTGGATACTGCCTGGGCATTCCGTTAGCCAGGCAGAGAGCAGGTTACCCAAAAAGAAATAAAGAAAATTCAAGGAAAGCAGGTTTCAAGTTCTGCAGTTCATTAATTGAGCACAGGTGGAAGCCCTAAAGAAATTAGACTGTAAGTCACTCCGAATTGTATGTGTGTTTGACAGTGGCTCCATCTGGCAGATGGCCATGTTCCTAGGCAGACAAGTTCGAGAATTAAATTTTTTTTTTCTTTTGTGGGTTTCCTTTTTGGTTTTGTTTTAATAAAACTTCAATTTAAACCTTTTGTGGATATACACTTAACTGTACTAAACAAAGATAGTGAGACATAATCCCCACTTTTTAACATTTTTTTCTTTCTTCACTGGGGGAGGGGCTCTGATCTTAGAATTAACTAGGTACATTAAAAAATATTCAAATGGATCTTTATGGGATGTCTTCTGAAAGAAATTAATTCAAGGAATGTCAAATTTTATGTAGGAAGGAAGGAAACAGAATATTCTCTTTCCACAAGAAATCAGAGTGGCTTTCAGGGATCAAAGCAGGAAGCAAATCATTATCCTAGTGCTGGTGAAATGAAATGTAGACTTTGAATCCAAAAAGTGGAACTGACGGTGTTTCTTTCATAGCATCAAGTGCTGCTATGTGAATTTCACTGTATGTGATTTCATCTAAGTATGTCATATCAAACCACACTGGCACATATTTATTTACGTCAACATTATATCCACCTCCAAGAGATACATTGTTGTGTTAGTGTAGTTTATATCTCTGGGTTAATATATTTACTGACCTATCTCCCACACTAGACCAAAAGCCCCCTATGAGCAGGGCTGACTTTCGTCTCCATATCCCTGGGCCACTGTGTCATCAAAACCAAAAGGATTGATGCACCTAACATACAAATATCTCACTTTCCCCTAAATCTATAAGAGGAAACTCTCTGGGGAAGGTGACATCAGAACTGAACTTGAAGGGAAAATAAAAGAACATTCCAAGCAGAGAAAATGGAATGAGAAAAAGCATGGAGTGAAAATTAGGAGACAGCAAGTCTAATGTTGAGACCCAAAAAAATCGGCTGGAGCCGGAGACAGCAAGTCTAATGTTGAGACCCAAAAAAATCGGCTGGAGCCAAACAGCAGCCCCAAACACATGATCCCAACCTGACATTTTTGGCTTCACTATCACTTGGGGTGCAAAACGGAAACAGAAGCCACCCTAGGTGTTTAGTTGGGAAAGGATTTAATATAGGGGATTGAAAACTTACAGGATTCTTAGAGCTGCTAGAAATGTGGGTTCTAGGCTGGGCTTCCAGGAACAACTCCTTGGATCAGACTAGGAGAATTAGTCTAGCTGAGAACACGAACTCTGCCAGCATCACAAAGCTACTACTGCCTTGGCTCCTCCACCATGATGGCCTCCAAATGTTCTGGAAACTATGGCTACAGAAACACCTACCTGCCCATGACCTTTTCCAAGAAGGGCAGGAAGCCGGCACCTTCCAAATATTGCACAAAACCCCTTGGTGGTAGAATCCAACTCAAATCTAGAGCCTTATCCACAAAGAATTCCAGGAAATGTAGTTTTAATATAGTTTTCAGTTTTTTTAACCTCTTCAACTAGAAGAAAGCTAGTGGTCTGAGTGATCCAAACCACAATATTCAGAAAACCTATTACAGTGTTAAAATGCAGATGAAAAAAGGGAAGTCTCGAGAAATGTTACCTGCTAGTCAAATGCAGGATGAATGAAGCAAAATGTGAAAACAGAAAAACTAATACAAACAAAAGGATTTATTTTGTAACGTAGACTAAATATTAATCAGCTACCTTATTGATGACCAAAAACAATCTTTTGAAAAAAATATATCTTTCCTGCTTTGGAGTGTGTATGTGTGTGTATGAGAGAGAGAGAGAGAGAGAAAACTGCTATATGACTGATAAGGGCATTTGTCAGAAGGGAACAATGAAATACTGATAAGGAAAAAGCGTCCTCAGCTCAGAAGGACTGCCTACAGTTGTCATCTTACACTGTGACTTGCTGAATCCTGGAGCCATCCACGGGATTTCTTGAATTCATTCAGCATTTCAAATATCAGCTGCAGTTTTAGGTCAAGCATTGGCTTAAATTTCTATGGGGTTTGTTCAATATGGTGCCTCAGGTTTGGGTATTGGCGAACTGTCATCGTAATTGTGTGTCTAATTTGATGTGACTTCAGTATGTACCTTTCACTAAAACCTCCTGAACAGCTTTTAGAATCCCTGATTAGTTTAGGAAAAGAAAAAAAAAAAGTTTCTCCCTTAATAGAATGAAATAAAAATGGCCACATTAGTAGTGAGGCTTTCAAGATTTGTGACAGTGGAAGAAGCAGGTTTCCATCACTTCAGAGCTACATCCTAGCTGAGCTTCTGTCCCATGCACCTCTTAGGTTGGCAAGGACACGTGTCTTCATCTGTAGTGAATCTCACTCAGTGCTGCTCCTTACCAGGTTTGTGGTCTTGAGCTAGTTATTTCACTGCTCTAAACCTCAGTTTTGTCTTCTATAAAATGGACATGACACTATTTTATAAGATGGTTGAAAGAATTAACAAGATATATAATTTCTGACATACAGTATTATTTTTTTAAGATGTATTTATTTGAGAGAAGAAGGAGGGGAGGGGCAGAGGGTGAGAATTTCCCCCAGACTTCCCACTGAGCATGATACCGGACACGGAGCTCAATCCCATGACCTGTGAGATCATGACCTGAGCCAAACCAAGATCAGACGCTCAACCGACTGAGCCACCTAGGTGCCCCATAGTATTTGTTTTAATAAATGTTAGTGTGTGCTTTCTCTCTCCTTTTCTACTGAACCATGTGCTTAAAAGCATACTGGGCATCTCTTTGCTGCTAGTACCCGTGTGTATATGTGGCACGTAGTAGGTTCTCTATAACTGGTTTTGGATATTAATAATGTGAGGATGGAAGGATGGATTGTTCACAACAGCCACGCATCCTGGGAGCCACTGCTGGCTGATTGTGTAGGCTGTACCTATACGTCTCCAATACTGTCTAATGCAGCCACCAGCCCATGCTAAGGGGTAAAGCAATAGTCATTTTCACTCCTGACTAGAACCAACCGGGACCCTCCCTCTCACTGCCACGGGAGACTTGACTTGCATTTGAGGCTCCAGAAGTAATTGTCCTTTCCAACAGGCTTATTTCACAGTCGATTATGCTGTGGCAGCCCCAGACATCCCATTTTAAACATGTATAGCGTGTCCTTGAAGAACCCAGTCACTTCAACAAGAAGCAGTCACTCAAAATATTAAATATCACTCAATCTTCAAAGCAACTTATCATATCAGCCAGCCCTTCCTGAGGCAAGATCTGCTATTGTCAAAAAATAAAATAAAAATAAAAAATACTAGGCTTGAAGGTGCAATCAGTCAATTACGAAGCCATAGTATCCACAGTGCTGGACACCAACAAGGAGATACCACCTGGCGTGAGGCTGACATAGCTGTTTGGCTACGAACACCTAAATGAGTACTTCAAACCAAATAAATATAGGGCTCTGACTCTGCACAACTTGCAAGGACTGAGATGGGCAGACCCCATCGTCCTGGTGGGAGTCCCACAGCTCCCTCTCACCACTCAGTGCCTCCCAGGGGTTATTTATCTTGGCTGTCTAAGCCACCCTTGGTGTCGTTAGTGACTGTAGAAAAAAATGCCAAGTCCTCTCCACTGCTTCCAACTCACTGTGGACAACAGAGCCTGGGTGGTTTGGATCACTCCTGGGAAGTAGGCTGCCAGAACAAGGTTTTCCCCCCGAGAAATGAAATTATGCAAGCCTTTGATCTTACTTTTATTTTCCTTCTCTCAAGTGAATTTTATGCCTGTGGAAAGTGCCAGACTGGCAGGCCAGGAAAATGGAGGATTGTACTTGCCACTGAGAAAGGTCAGAAAGAAGGAACAACCTTGCCCACAAAGATCACTTTTGTCTTTCCTTGTCTAGGAGATTGAGGAGAAAGCAGGCCAAGAATCAAACTGTCTCTTATTTCTGTGGCAGTTTAAGTTGAAAACTTAGCCAACTTCTTTGCTCTACCTCAGTTTTCCTTTCTGTTGAATGGGCAGAATCCTAAGTCCCCATTTCCTTCCTCGGAGGGATACCTGAGTGTTTTCAAGTTTGAAGTACTTCGCTTACCAGAGCAACAAGCATGCTAGCAACTCAGTCAAAGACAACTTCGTCAGCTTCTGGGGGATGAGGAATGTACACAAGTGAAATCATTCATCTCCATGTGCTTATCAATTTCCTGCTGTTCTTCCCAGACCTTGCCCACCTTTGTGTGGAGTAGATAGAGTTGTAGAAATGGGATCCTGCCCTCAATCAAAGATGGGCTATGAATTTTCTTGATTTCTCTGAGGATGGAAACATGGATCAACCCAGGAAAATAAAATTAAGCCAATGTATAATTGAGAAGGAAAAAAGTTAAACCAAAACTGACTTAGCATAACTTTAACAACTGTAAAGTATTATGAAGTTAGCAATTACACCAAGTCTCTACCACCCAGAGGCTCAGAAAACCTAGGTAAAAGATTAGCATCATTAAAACAGAACCATGACCTGGAGAGGCTGAAAGTTAGTCCTTCAAGGAGGGAGCCTTGTTGGGCTGGAGCTGGTATCTGAAGGTATGTGAGGGGGGAGCTCTTGGACATGTTGGAAAAACTTTAATGTGCATCCAGTTGCTGTATCCCCTTGGATGTATACTGAAAGGAAAAGGAAGTTGAATAAAACTAACGGGAAAAAAATGGGAAGTGGCTGGTTCCTTCTCCCTTCCAGTCTTGCTCACAGTCTCCCTTTAAGCTCCCTCCACCTGGCAGACCTTAACGGGCAGCAGCGGACAAAGCAGAATGGTGGTTGCTGAGCCCCAGTGCCAGTATCACAAAGAACAGAAGGCTCAGTGTGGAGTGGGGCAACAATTCCTTAATAATTGGCACTGGAAGATAACAAAGAGAAAGAGATGTTTATCATTTGGAGTTGGTGCTAATTTAAAGGCACAGAGTCAAGAACAAGACTCTGGAGAACACTGGAATGAGAGGCAACAAGCAAAAATAAATAAATAAATAACCCCCTGGAATCCATATGCAAAATTTGAAGAGGAAGTAAACATAATACAGAATGTAATATTAGGATAAGGCAGTTGGGGACGGGGACAGGTGGTAGTGAGCCAGATAGATCTTCAAGGGTAAAAATGTCAACGGCATGGACTCTGATTTCAACACAAGTGCTGTAAGTTATTCAGTATATGACCTTGGGCAACTTGCTCAAAGTCTTTGAGTTTTATTGTCCACATCTGCAAAGCGGGGATAAGAATGCCTTCTATGTTGAAAGTTTAATGCGGGGGCATCTGGGTGGCTCTGGCTGTTAAGTGTCTGCCTTCGGCACAAGTCATGACCCCAGGGTTCTGGGATCAAGGCCCATATCTGGCTCTTTGCTCAGCAGGGAGTCTGCTTCTCCCTCTGCCTCTCTCTACCACTCTGCCTGCCTGGCACTCTATCTCTATGTTAAATAAATAAATAACACCTTTAAAAAAAAAAAAAAAAGAAAGAAAGTTTAATGTGAAGAGTGAATGAGTTAATTCTGTGAAAGAGATTAGTGGACTCACTAGCACAAATTAGGTATTCTTTGTTTATAAATATATATATTTTTTTCAAAACTATTTACACCTATTATTCTCACCACTGATGCTATGAAAGAAACTTACTTGTTCCCCAATATCTACTTTTTCTTTCAAACATAATAATGGAATTTTAAGCTGAATACATGACCGTGCAGAGTAATGACTTCTTTTCTCAGCTATGTTTGTAACTATCATTAGTAGACTAAGTTCTGACCAATTGGGTAATAAACCAGGTGATGCAGGCAACTCCTAGGTGATGCCTTTGAAAATAAGGGGCCCTCTCTCCTCTTCCCCTTCCCTCTTCTGCCGGCTGTAGTGCAGACATGGTATGGAGTCATCTTGGACTTCACAGATAAGAGCAACACCCTAGGAATGGCAAAGAAACAAGATAAAGGAGGCTGTTTGCATGACAACACCACACGGTCATCAGAGCAGCTCAGACTTTAAGAGAAAAATAACCTTCCATTGTGTTGAAGTCACTGTATTTGCAATGAACTAGAATCTGTCCCTGACTTCATGGAGCTTGCATTCTAAAAAGAAAGTGTAGCTGTTATAAAGGTATGTCAGATAGGATACTTTTGGTTTCAAGAAACAGAAAAAACAGGAACAAAGAGGCTTTGAAATAAAGGTTTGCCTGCCTTACATCAAAAGGAATCTGGATGGTTCCAGAATTCATTCAGTGGTTCAGCAATTTCAGTTTCTCTGTGATGCCCTTGGTCCTCTCATGATCTAAAAGTGACTGCCATAGCACCAAGCATCACAGCCTCACACAATTAATATGCAAAGGCAGAAAAATGGAGGAAGATATGCTTCTTGTTTCTCTTCATCTTCCCTAAGGGTGAAAATGCTTTGACAAGTGTCCTTATCACTTTTGGTCTCAGGTACCATTGGTCAGTATTGGAACATATCAATACCCTAACAGCAAGGGAGGCCAAGCAAGCAAAGAACTGACATTTATTTCTATTCTCTGTAGGCTTTGGAAGGTGGGCTATGAAAAAAAAAAAAAAAAAAAAAAAAAAGGAAGATGTAGGCTGGCAAGGCTTTTAGGCATCAATCTTTGCAGGAACCCTCTTCAACTTTCTATAATTTTCATGTGGATAAGTTAGTGGTGAAATTATTCTTTAAATGTGCTTATTTATATCCTAAATGCTTGTTGAGTTGTCCCCTTGCATTGCAGAGGAAGTAGGTTAGGGTTAATTACTTTTTTGAAAAAGTAGTTGTAACTACTATTTAATTCAATTCTACCACACATCAGGCTCTCTGTTGAGTGCTTGATACACATTCTATCATTTAATAAAACATACTTTCCAAAAATTGCTGGTCATCTGCTTGTTACCTTCCAAAGTGCTGCATTTTAGTATGAATAAAAATAAAGCTGGGTGATAGAAGGCACTGTGAATCAATTTTCAATATGTTCAAGAATCAACATTACAGCAAGCAGACATCTTATTATCTTGGGCAAACTACATAAAGTGTTGGCTTAGCTTTTAGCTATGGCTTCAAATCGATTCTGATAATGGTGACAGAAAGCACAACGAAAAACTAAAACATATCTGGCATTTTCCTGTCAAATAAACTGACCACTCCCTGGGAAATGAGACATTGGTCAAGAATTTAGATCAATTCATCAGGACCATTCTAGGACTTGATGAAAAGTCCCAAAGTTCTTCCAGTTTGCTTAATTATTTGCAGAATATTGTGAACTCTGTCAGTTATTTGCAACTCATGAATTACTATATATTCTACTTTGGACTGTGGGCTTGCTGAGTTCAAGGGATTAATGTTTGGAGACTTTATTAAAACTGTCACCATCACACCCCATCACCCTCAAGCAAATGGTCAGATTGCAGATGTGGTAGAAGCTACTATGGTTGCAATGAAGAAAGTTATTGGAAAGACTGTCCAATAAGACTAGACAGATTTCCCATCATGCAGCATGGCCCAAGGGTGGTGTCAGGTCTGTGGCTTAGCCAGTTGTACAAGGTCTCTGTCTTGGCTACATCTACACTTCTAGATGCATTGGCTCAGCAAAATCATGGTCTGGAATCATTTGTTTCAAACTTGGGTAGTCATGATAATCATGTAAAGAGCATGTTAAAAATATGGATTCTTGGGGTGCCTGGGCGTCTCAGTCATTAGGTCATGGTTCAGGTCATGATCCCAGGGTTCTGGGATTGAACTCCACATCAGGCTCCCTGCTTGGCAGGAAGCCTACTTCTCCCTCTCCCACTCCCCCAGCTTGTGTTCCCTCTCTCACTGTGTCTCTCTCTGTCAAACAAATAAATAAAATCTTTAAAATAGATAGATAGATAGATAGATAGATAGATAGATAGATAGATAGATTCCTGTGTCTTATTTTAAGTTGTGTATCCAGTAGATCTGGGTTAAAGTACATGACTCTGCATTTTTAACACATGGTTTTTTAACATATGGTTCTGATGCAGGTAGACCAGATCACAGATCATAATTTGAGAAACACTAATCCAGATGCTATTAGGTTGGCATCCACTTTTCCAACTTTAAGTTATAAAATGTAGTCTTTGGAAGTAATTGTGAAGTTGGCCTTAAAAAAGATTCCTTTAAAACTGAAATCATATATGCCAAGTTATACAACGATTAGACGTCAGAAAAATCAGTGCAACCTTACCATGTTGAGTGGCATGTGGTTTGTACACACACACACACACACACACACACACACACACACACCAGCCCAGTGACTCAACAGAGGCAAAGCTATTAGAGTATCTCATCTCAATCTCTTAGCAAATGAATTATCAAGTATATCAGAGACATAATGTAAAGAAAATGTTAAATAGTTTAAGATACCAACAAACTCCTACAATCAAGTCACTTAATAGTTTTATGCCTACTGGAAAGATAAACTCTTCCAAAAAGATGGCCTCTTCCAGATTAAGCCCTGTATTAATATTTGGGAATATGGGTAAGTGTTTGGTAGCCAAACATTTCTGAAATCTCAGATCTTACCCTGACAAATATCCTTACTTCCCCATAAGGTTTCCAAGAGAGATACTTGCAAAATACAGAAGCAGGATATTTAGCATAGTATGACCATTAAATTAATAGCAGCAAGAGATCTTCCTCCTACCACTTCACTCTGTTAAATGGCAAAATAGGAGTAAGTTTGCTTTTGGGGGGTGTGCTTAAATTCCCTCCTTCCCCTGCAAATATAAATTTTGAGACAGCTATACGCATTCAAATCTGTGGGGGGGTGGGGAGGCAGGTGGGGAGGGAACACAGAAGGGAGCATTTAGAGAAGAGAGAGAAAAGGAATGTGTAAATACGGTCCTTGACCCTGACCTTAATTACCCATGTAGTCATATGCTGAGAGATATGAAAACATAAGTAACCATGGCTCTGGGGATGATGGGCCCTGCCTAGATCTGCTCATTATAGAAAAAGAAATCACAAGAGACAAGGAAAGACACCATTCCCACCTTCAATGATGGTAAGCATACCTGTAACAACAGTATGGCTCCAAGAAGTGCTTTGGTCTGATCAATCATATCAGCAATCATATTAGCATGCTCCCTTGGTGTCAAGTACAGAAGGGATGTGGTAGTGGCAGTGGAAGAGAAGTCCGAGATTGCGCTAGCTATGATTCACCTCATAACTGGATTTGACATTGAAACGCATGGTCTGCTGCAGCCTGCCCGACGCCCCTGTTAAGACCCCTAATGTTTTCATCTCCTATTTCGGGCCTTCTTTTTAGGCTTTGAGGAGGGGCTATTGGAATGCCTGAGCCACCATTGCCTAGGTGATGAGCTTATTACTTCCTTGGTCTCAGTGCTTCTGCATTGGGGTTGCCATGGCATTTTAGACAGTGGGAGACCGAGGTTCCCATGAGCCTGAGCACCACCAGGACACTAAGCCATGAAGTATCTGGTCTAATGGGAAACCCTTTGTATATGGCAGCCTTGACTCTATTGTTGCTGAATTTGGAACTTTCCTTGAGGACCTGACCAAAATGCAACTTCAAGTTCAAGACCAAAGCATTGATGTCCACTTTAAAGAGATAAAATACTGAAGAATGTTTCATGCCTTGTTCCATATCTATAAAGAAGAAGGTGGGTTGGCTCTGTATCCTGGAATCCTCCTGCTTTACTAAGATAGGCATCATAAGGCACCATTAAAATTGGCATTTACTAAAGCTTGAAGAGATTATTTGTAGAACATTTAGAAGATGAAAACTCTTGTAATTAATATGATTTGTGGGGTAGTGTCAGGAGTGATAGTTTACACTCCAGCCAATCCACTGATGTTCTGAAGGATGAGATTTGGCTTTAAGATGATGTATTTTATAAAAATAAATAAATAAATAAATAAATTCAAAATGGATTAAAGACCTAAATGTGAGATCTGAAACCATAAAAATCCTAGAAGAGACCACTGACAGTAACTTCTCTGATATTGGTGGTAACAACTTCTTCCTAGAAATGTCTCCTGAGGCAAGGGAAACAAAAGCAATAATAAACTATTGGGACTACATCAAAATAAAGAGCTTCTGCACAACAAAGGAAACAATCAACAAAATTAAAAGCAACCTACTGAATGGAAGAAGAGATCTGCAAATGGCATACCCAATAAAAGGTTAATACCCAAAATATATAAAGAACTTACAAAACTCAACACCTAGAAAATGAATAATCCAATTAAAAATAGACAGTAGACATTTTTCCAAAGAAGACAGACACACGAAATGATGTTCAGTATCACTTATCATAAGGGAAACACAAATCAAAACCATAATGAGATATCACCTCACAACGGTCAGAATGGCTAAAATTAGCAACATAGAAAACAACAGGTTTAGGTGAGGATGTGAAGAAAAAGAAAACTTCTTCACTATTGGTGGGAATGCAAACTGGCACAGGCACTGTGGAAAACAGTATGGAGTTTCCTCAAAGAGTTAAAAATAGAACTACCTTATAATCCAGCAATTGCACTACTAGGTATTTATCTCACAAATACAAAAATACTAAGTCTGAGGGATATATGTACCTTGATATTTATAGCAGCATCATCTACAATAGCCAAATTATGGAAATAGCCCAAGCGTCCATTAACTAATGAATAGATAGAGGACATGTGATACATGCACACACACACACACACACACACACACACACTGAAATATTACTCACTCATAAAAAAAGAATAAAATATTGCCATTTGCAATGGCAGGGATGGAGCTAAAGAGTATTATGCTAAACAAAATAAAACAGTCAGATAAAGACAAATGTCATATGATTTCACTCATATGTGAAATTTAAGAAACAAATGAGCAAAGGGGGAAAAAAGGGAGAGAGAGGCAAACCAAGAAATAGACTCTTAGCTATTGAGAACAAATTAAGTTTAGCAGAAGGGAGGATGAGTTAAATAAGTGATGGGGACTAAAGAGTGCACTTGTGATGGGTGTTGCATGGAAGGGTTGAATCACCATATTGTACACATGAACCTAATATAGCGTATTGATATGTACTATATGGTAAAGTATAATGTATGTACTGTATGGTAACTAGCTGAAATTTAAGTAAAAACTTTAAAAAATTTAAAAAAAATGGTATGGTCAATCTGTTCCCTCATCTCTACCTGCCTTTTAAATCTTACCCATCTTTTAGGGTTCACCTCAAACACATTCTTCTGCCTGAAACTGATGTAGGCAATTCTCCCCCTGTGATCACACGCCACATATCTAGACCATTCATTTGTCAGCTCATCTACTGACAGATTGTAAATGATTGTACTCATTAGAAAGGAGTCTAACCCTTGGATGAATCATAGAATGATCAGAGGGATCTTAAAAATGTGGTTATGCCTGTTTTCTGAATGGATTTTCCATTCCTTAAAGACAGCAACTTGGTTTGGAATATTTTTGCAATCTTTATATCACCTCTAATGTATGATCCAAAAATCCCCTCTCTTAAAAACATTCCATTTATAAACTTTTGTATTAACAGAGGTTTTCACTTGGGTAAAAGTGAAACAATCTCCAAGCCATCAACAGATGGTTGGGTATGGTCCCCTAAGATGTGGTGATCAAGTCTCTCACTAATTAATTGCATGTCTGAAGCCACATCATGTTATCAACTTATTTTTGATTAAAAAAATGAAAATGTAAGGCTATTTGGGAGAAATGTTTGAGGATTAAAAAAAATCTGAACTGTCAAATAGTCACAGTTCTTTTATAAAACTTTACATAAACAGGCTGGCAGAGATTGCTTTCAAGTATCCCAGGACTTCAGAACAAATAAGCTAATGAACAGCTTTTTCAATCCTGACTTGATCATAAGATAAAGACGATTTTGGACTATCTACTCTATGTTGTAAGGATTCTGTAAATGTTTACCTGATTACATTTTAATTTCTTTGATTCCAAACTAAATTTTAACCCTTTCTAAGGGAAGAAACACATTAACTGCTTCTTTTAGATCCCTCTCAAATGGCCAAGCAAGGTGCTAAATAGCGTTGTCAACCACAGAAAAAGAACAAGTTAAAAAAATCATCATCAATATAAGCCCATAGTACATATATGTATATGAGATTCTGCATGCTAACCCACCATTTTCTCTTCAAGAAAGTACCCCGGAAGTGAAGAGAAAGGAAAAAATATGGAGAAAATAATCAGACACTTGGGTACAGCCAAGTGTGTAGGTTCAGGTCAGACAACCTGTTTCTTTATATGGAGGCAATCTTTAAGTATATAACATTGGGTTAAGTTAGATAACTACTCTGTGCCTTAGTTTACTCTTGTGTAAAATGAAGGTGACAATAACAGCAGACCCTATCTCATATGGACACTCTGAGTCTTAAAAGAATTAGGAGTTTGCAAACTACAGTCCACAGCCCAAATCTGGTCCACCACCTGTTTTTTGTTTTTGTTTTTTTTTAATCAAGTTTTATTGGAACACACACAGGAGTTAATACACGTGAAGTGCTTAAAGCTTTGCCTACCCACTAGCAAATACTCAGTGAGAGTTAGTTATGGCTTTTGCAGCGTCGGGAGACATAGACTATAGTCCTAGTTCTGCTGGTCTTGAGACTTGTAATTTTTTTTTTAAAGATTTTATTTATTTGTCAGAGAGAGAGGAGCGAGAACAAGCACAGGCAGACAGAGTGGCAGGCAGAGGCAGAGGGAGAAGCAGGCTCCCTGCCAAGCAAGAAGTCCAATGTGGGACTCGATCCCAGGACCCTGGGATCATGACCTGAGCCGAAGGCAGCTGCCCAATCAACTGAGCCACCCAGGTGTCCCACTTGTAATTTTGCTTCCTCTTCTGACAAAGGAAAATATTTCAATACTTAAACCAGATGATCTCTAGCACTAATTCTAACTTGGGTTATTCAGTAAAGAATCTGCAGATGGTATCTGAAAGAAAAATATAGACAAGAAAAAAAAAAAAACAGAGCAAATTATTTGACAGAAAGGATTCTTCCTCCTTCTCTTATATTCAAAACAAAAAGCAGCTAAGAGAAGGAAGAGGATACAAGAAGACATAGTGATACAATAAAAAGTAAGAAGAGGAAATATTTCACTCAGAGCTCTATTGCTTTTATTAACTGAGAGACAAATTCACTCAGAACTTTTAATTTTTCAAATAGCAGGCATCATAAACACCATTATCTGTTTGCTTGTGCCTGTAGCATTTATTGTAATTCCTCAGATTAAAAAAACACAGTTTCTAATATTATAGGACAAGGATGGAGTGAGAAAGGCTTAATGCAATTCAAGATATTCAAAGGTAAAAAGCTGCAAATGAAAATTATCACAATGAACAAGAATAAAATTATTATAAAACTGTCACATTTCTAATATTTCATATCACTTCTGACCATAAGCTCTGCAGCTATAAAAGCAATATCTTTTACTCCCCAGTGTGCAGTGGTGATGGTTCGCATTCTTCAAGGCTTATGATGTTAAAATGCCTTTAATTATGTTCCAGATAGCTATTCATAAGGCATTCTTAAACCTCTCCAAGGTCAGCATCTTCCTTCTCACTGATTCTCAGATCATCACTCTATGATTCTAGCTTCACTGACACAATATTCATTTTATCCTGGGGAAAGACACAATTGCTGAATTGGTCACACTGGCATCCAGGACGGGAGCAAGAATTGTCCCGGAAGGTTCCTTTTCTGGGCACTTGATGTCTGCACTGGTCTCCTCTGCCATTCTTTAGAGGTCAGCCAAACAGAAAATTCATACTGGTACTTAATGCAATTCAAAAGTCCAAGCACTGCAAACAGCCACCACCTTTTGGGGCCATTTGGAGACCCTGAGAATCAAGCAGATGGTAAGCGGCAGAGCCCCTTATAGATTTGCGTTTGTGGTGACACCTTGTAACGGGGAACATGAAAGTAATGTTGAGTTGCCAATCGCTGTGCTATGTGGGCACCTTGAAAACTGAAAACCTAAGTCTGAATTTAAGCAATTGTTGGCTATGCTACATACTGTGATAGACTTTACTCTCAAACCATTAATTTAAACCCTCAGACACCAAAACCCAAAAAAGAAGCAACTTCATGGATCGCTGGCCTTGTTAACAAGTAGCAGATGGGTTAAGTTTTATATTTCAGGACCACTGGCTCACCAGGTTCTTGTTAAGAGCGTAGCAACTTTGGAAATGCCCTTGTTTTCAGGGATTTTCTTTTCATTCTCGTGCACATACTCACCTTCACAGACCTATGCATCTGCTTCCCCTCTGTGAAAATTCTAAAAAGGCTGTGACAAACAAGTTGGAGGGGGAGTACCCAAAACCCAAAGCCATGCAGAAAGAAGACCAAGTACAAAACGAGATATGAAGTCATTTCCAGGAGCCACCCAGTTGATGAGGAATGATTTCATTTTCTTCTAATAACTTTTAAGAATAATTTTACTGTGTTTTTTCTGCTTACTGAGAGAAATCTATACCCATTATAGTAAATCTGGAAAACACAGAAATGCTATGGAGTAAGTTCTATTACTCAGAGATCATCACTGATAATATTTGGTATCTTTTCACCTAATCTTTTTTTAAAGCATTGTCGATTTGTTTTATGTCTGTTCATTTCTAGCTAGACCTAACCACAATCTTTAACTGCTTTAACTCCTTTGCTTACTTATTACTTTATTGTCTGTCACCCCACCCCTGTCCCCAAACCCTCCTCTTGCCTTGGAAAGTATGCTTCCAAAAGGAGAAGAGTTTTGTCCTATTCTTTGATTTCATAGAGCCTGGGGACCACTTCAGTACTCACAGATTATTGAATGCATGAATCAATTGAGATCCAATTGAGCATGTAACATTAAATCTTATATTTCTCTCCCAACATCATAACAGTATAACGAGCACATCTTGTATGTCACTACATAATCCCCTCAATCTTTCCGTTCATTCCAAGTACTGCAGAAGTGGCTAGTTCCCTGTAGGCTTTCATGAGCTTCATGCAAGAGTAGTTGGAGAATGCCTCACTCCCACTTGCTTGGCTGTAAAATATGAATTACTATACACTGTGTATTAATTTCAGTATTATTGAATGTTTTGGTGGTTATAGTTTTCAATCTTACAAATAAAGCTATGATGATCATCTTTACATGTAAAGATATTCCTCACTTAGGAAATGAAATTAGTAAGTCAGTAAGTTTTACATCATATTGAGCAATTATTTCCAAAAAAGAGCATACCATTTTACAGTTTCACCAACAATATATAAGATTTTTCCTTTCATTGCCATCTTGCCAGTACAAAGTATTATCTGTATTTCTATTTTTGATCACTTGAGAGGTTGGATATAATTTTTTATTTTAATTTGTGTTTTTCAGATTTCTAATATCCTCTCCTTTAATAACTACCTCTTATGGAAGATCAGGACTTCTCAGAATTTTGTGAAACTCTTGAGTTAGACATATCCTACAACATGAGCCAAATCACCCTAGGAGATGGCTATTAGACTAAATGAGGGTTGGAGAGGAAGTCTAAGGGAAGGTTTGAGCTGTAACAAGAAGGAGAAGGGAGCTCTTCAGTTGCATAAATATGGGTGCTGATTACATGCTGGGCACATGGGAAAATAGTAGAGACCCAAGATGAAAGAGACACAAAACTGTCATCTTGGAGCTGACAGTCTAGTGATTGTGCTGAAGAGAGAATTGAATGACTAAATTAAACTAAAGTCATCTTATAGAAAAATTATAAAAGAAGCTTTATTGAAGTTTAGCTTTACTGGAAAGGAAAAAAAAAAAAAACTGGTTCAAAATCCTCCCACAGCAGGTTAAGAAAAGTGGATTGTTTGGAGTACATTTAGCTGGGCTATGAAAGAAGTTAGACAATGTTTGTGTTTTAGAGCTAGATGTACCTGGATTAGGCTCACATGATACCACATGGGGTAAATGATTATGCAACATTATAATAAGGAAACCTGAACATAAGAATTAAGCAATCCTGGTTTCAAGACTGAATTCAATTGCCTCTAACTTATGGCCTTGGACATGTTAATTTCTTTGGTCTTCTATCTTCTTAACTGTGAAATAAAGATTATAATACCGGGGCGCCTGGGTGGCTCAGAGGGTTAAAGCCTCTGCCTTCAGCTCAGGTCATGATCCCAGGGTCCTGGGATCGAGCCACACACCGGAGGGTCTCCCTGCTCCCTGAGCAGGGAGCCTGCTTCCTCCTCTCTCTCTCTGCCTGCCTCTCTGCCTACTTGTGATCTCTGTCTGTCAAATTAATAATAATAATAATAATAATAATAATAATAAAGATTATAATACCTTCCTGACAGGGTTGTTATATTAAGTAAGATAGTATATGGAAGAGCCTACAAATCATAATGATACAGAGCATCTAAATGATAAAAATCATAAAGAAAAAAATGTTAACTGTTTTTGAAGTTGATGACAAAATTCTTCTGAGGAGGAGAACTGTATTTTGTTAAGTAAAATAGATCAATGTCCCATTTGATTATGAAGAGATAGACAAGACCCAAGACCAGAAGTGGAAAATGGCAAAACAAAACAAAACAAAAAAACTCTAAAAGGTAGAAACTATGAAGAGAGTAAGAAGTAACAACCAAACAACAACAAAGTGCTGATTAGAAAACTATCCCAACAACTTTTTTCCAAAAATGAAGAATATGAAACGACTTAAAAGTTACTTGCTACATGTTCACCATAGTTACTAATATTGAATGCTATATTTGAAATTTTGTGAGAGTAAATCTTGTATGTTCTCATCTCCCTGACCCAAAAAAAAAAAAAAGAAAGAAGGAAAAGAAAAAAAAGGTAAACTATATGAAGTGATGGATGTGTAAATGAAGTTGATTATTATAATCATTTCACAGTGTATGGATGTGTCAAATCATCACATTGTCCTCTTAAATATATACAATTTTTATTTGTCAATTAAGCCTCAATAAAGTTGGTATAAAATCAGAAGTGACTTTTTTCTACCTGTTCACCAAAATTGGATGTTGTCACTCTTTAAATTTTGCCAATAAGTTTTGAAAAATGTTGTACTTGATAACTTAAAGTTTGCATATTTTATCATTAGTGGGGTTGAAGACCTTCTTCACATTGAAATAGTAAAAAATTTTTCTTGAAAAAAAGTTGTTTGCTGGACAACTCTGAGATACAACCCCTCCTTTTACGTCCAAAACCACAACAAAACAAACACCTCCATTATGGATGTGTTCATTAGGGGAATCATTTCACAATGCATATGTGTATTGAATCATTACATTATACATTCTAAGTATATCACAATTTTACTTATCAATCATACATCAATAAAATTGGGGAAAAAACAAACTTCTCCAAAAAACTTTGCTAATACCAAATATATTAACTAATATGTTTATATGGGTTAAAGATTACTATCAACTCTCTTTTCTTCCAAGGACTGGTTTACCGGGGTAGGGGAACAGGTTGATCAAGGAATAAAAAATTACATACATATCAAAAATATTTTTATCTACTAACCTTCAATGTGAATCCAATGATTTTTCACCAGTTGAAGTTCTTATAGTTGGCCTCCCTGCCATCTTTCTTACAAAAACTATACCTATAATGCCTATAATGCAACATTAGTTTCATTCTGGTTTCTCTAAAGTAGAGCAAGAAATTAAAGACAGTTGCAAAATAACCTGAGTACATAATCCTTCTTGGTTTTTATAAATTTTCTAAAAACTTTTACTGTTGTTTCCCCAGGTTTAATTGAATGCTGTTTTATTAAACAACTCTCCTTTGCTGAGACTTGCCATCATTATTTCATAACAAACAAGAGCTCTATTACTCAACTATTTAATTAGTTAGGATAATATTTCCATAAATTAATTAGTTATACTAAAAAAAATCTGTAATAAGCAACTTTGGCAACAGACATGTCTAATTCTGGTGAGTAGACTGGCAGAAGTATATGTGCATAACTATATAGTGGCTAGAAATGACTTATTTCTAGCAGTATGGCTGACTAGATAATTCTGAACAACCTTCCTGGTTAAAACAGCTAAAGTCTTAGATAAAACATGTGTTCAATCTTCTAAAAAGCATTGCTGAATTAGCACAAAAGGAAGTAATTCATAGAGGCCAAAGAAAAAGTGAAAGCAGGAACCTTGACTGATAAGAGATTCCAAAACCAAGTTATATGTAGAGGTTTTGGTAAACCTTGGAGTTCCTGAGCTGCTGTTTTGCTGCTAGAAAAAGTACAGGGGAATGGAGTTAAAATCTAGGATTTGCCAAAGGATAGAGCCTATGAAGACAAACTCCCTGTTGCTCAGCCCCCAAAGACTGAGTTAAAAAGAGAAAAGAAAATTGCATTTATTAATTTATTGCATTTATTTGTTCTATGCTGAGTGTAGAGAGGAAAAAAAACCCTATTTGAGAATATGCTATCATTAAACAATCATTATAGAAGTATACAATCCAAATTCATGCTTTCATTTTGGTTAAAAAACAAAAACAAACAAACAAAAAACCTACAGTGAACTAAAGTGGAGCTGGGTTACTAATGCTCCCAATACCATTAACATATACTAATGTCACCAGGAGGAATCCGACTACAACTTTGGCCTCAAGAAATTCTCAAAAAGTGTCAACTAAAATGAGTAAGTTGTAGCCAAAAATCACAAAACACAAAAGTGACAGCCAGTAGGAACAAAGAGATGGCAAGATCAGAAGTGGAAGTCTTCAGTGATTGCAATAATAAGATAGTGAATATAAAATATACAAATGCAATATGTTTAAAAAAAATAAAAGGAAAGCTTGAAAATGCAGAGAAGAGAGACTATAAAGAACAATGAAGTCGATTTGCAAACACGCAAATTATACTCCCAGACATGAAAAATAAATTAATTAATATTAAACCTATAATGAGTAAATTAAACAGGATGCTGAAGACAACAGGTAAGAGTTTTAATGAACTGGAAGACAAATCCAAATAAATTATCTAGAATGCATCTTAAAAAGAAATGTGAAAACTTTAAAGAAGGTAAGAGACATAGAGGATAGAGGGATAATGTCTGACATAAACCTTAACTGGTGGTCCAGAAAGAGAACATACTAGTCAGAATAGGCTAATCTATAATGCAGCAACAAGTAAGCCCCAAATTTTAGAAGCTTAATAAAACAAATGTATTTATGACTCATACAAATTTCAGTGTGTATCTTTCTGAAGGAAAGATAGGAAGACTGAGAAATTAGAGGCCCATGACAGCTTCAGCCTACCCCACAGGGAATTCTGGAACTAAAATGGTCCTAAAAAATTGTCCCATGCTGGGCCAAAATGCCTCTGTTATGTATCAGTATTGATCAGTCATTGGATGAGAGCTACCCCATGAAGTTTGTGTCTTTGTGAAAGCTGGCTAACTACAGTCAATGAATTCTGTGGAGAGGCTGTTACCTGAAGGGTCTCTGTTAATGGAACCTCCAGAAACAGGGGAGTGAGTCCTTCTATGAAGAGAGATCTAGACGAAACCTCTTGTCCATCCCATTCCACCCTTGTGCTTCTCCACTGTACTTCTCAGCATGTTGAATAGCAACTTCTCTACGACTCCGGGAAGCCTCTCTCCCTGGGGTAAAATGTATTAGAAGGTTAGTGGAACAAAAGACAATTCCCACTGCAGCAGACGGTTTCTAGGCCACAACTGATATCCAACGTCTCCATTCTCCATTATAGGATACAATGCATGGATGTTATGGTTATAAACCCACTTGCACATTTGTTTGTTAAATACTGGGTTCCCTGGTTTGACACAATATAATGTGGGGGTGGACCAGTGAGTCAAAGATATGTAAACCCTTCAATAGTACAATAGCAGTGCTGGTTGAGGTCTTACAGGCAGAAAAGGAAAATGTATACCCAGAATATGTATCTGTTCCTATGAGAATTAATCACTGGACATTTAATGGTAAAAAAGAGCTCAATATAGTCAACTTTCCACTAAAGTGGCCCATTGGTGTCCTCAAAAACTGGTGCTATATCTATCTGAAACCCTACCTTGGTATCTGTTATTGATCAATCAGACATTAGACAGTGGCAATAGCTACATCAGCTTTGGTAAGTTTAACCTTATGTTGTTGAAGCCATTTTTGGCCTCCATCTCTGTTACCATGGCCACCTCATTCATATGTACACCTACCAGCACTGAGGAGGCCAAAGACAGAAAAGTCATTGTGAATACTTGGTTGTTCAGTATCTCTTTCATGGAGGATGTTCTCTGATGGGTATTAATATGTCCTAATAAATATATTTACACTCAGCTCCTATCCCATATGTTCACCCACATGCTTCTATCCCAGATCACCCTGTTCCTAGTATTCCATTCTTTCTCATTCTAAATGTCTGACCCAACTGTCCATAATCAAATATGCCCTTGAATCCATATACATTTTAACCTGAGATAATCACTCCTCTGAACACACAAAGTTGATGACCATGGGCACCACTAGTATGTCTGCCAAAATTAGATGGGAGAGCCATCCCTTCCACCCACATTCTACTGTCTATAGCTCAGTCACATAGTCTTAACCTAATTGAAAGAGAGGCTAGCCCAGTTACTCTTATTCTCTGCCTGGAGCATTCAAAAAATTGTCTTTTCCACAGAGACAACAGAGAATGGAGGAAAGGTAATGCTCAAGTCAAGAATTACTGAGAATTTTCCAGAACTATTTAAAGACACCAATTCTCAGAACTAGGAATTGTAACAAATCCCAAGAGGATTAAATAAAAAGAAATTCAAACCCCAATCATCATCATAATACTGAAGAACACCAAAGAAAAAGTGGTCTTAAAAGACAGAGTACCCACAGAGGAACAGAAATTAGACTGACTGATGACTTATTGATTGCAATAATGAAAGCCAGATTATATTGAAATAACACCATCAATGTTATAAGAAAAAAAGAAAGTTGAACTATTGTTCAAGGAAGAGGATAAAGACATTTCAGATAAATAATATGTGAGAAGCTAACCTGCAAAGATCCCTCCCTAGATTATAGTCTATGAGATGTGCTTTACACAAAAAGAAAATGATCACAGAATATCTGAGATAGAATGGTGAACAAAAAATAAATTAATTGAATAATATTGAGAAAATTTTGGTTAAATCTAAATCAACATTGAGTATTCAAAATAACTACAAGAATTTTTAATTGCTAGAGAAAACTAGAAGAGAATTAAAATACAGTATAAGAGTAAGACTTAAATTGGGAAAAAGAAGTTGATCAAGTATTGAATATCTGGGAAGATGATAAAGTGGTAGTGGCAGTGGTGGTGCTGGTTGAATAAGTCTGTTAAAGGTGTTAGAGTAACAAAAAAAAAAAAAAATTGAGAACATAACATCCAAACATAGAAAAGGAAAAACAAATGAGAAAAATTATGTATATAATCATATTATTTTACCAGCATATAGATCAGAAAGCTGTAAAATGAAACAATATATTTTTAGGTGTATATATCAAACCATAAAGGAAATTTAGAGTAATTCAGAGAAAATTCAGTATAGTGGTCACCCTGGGGAGAGTACATGGGGAGAAGGAGCAGCCAGAGAGATGTAAAGGAAGGATGGTGGGAATCCAGGTTTCTGTTTTTAAAGCTGGATGAGTACCTAGGCAGTTATTTTATTATAATCATTTAAAGGAATCCAAAATTTATTTATTTATTTATTTATTTATTTATTTATTTATTTATTTTGACAGAGAGAGATCACAAGTAGGCAGAGAGGCAGGCAGAGAGAGAAGGGAAAGCAAACTCCCCACTGAGCAGAGAGCCCCATGCAGGGCCCGATCCCAGGACACTGAGACCATGACCTGAGCTGAAGACAGAGGCTTTAACCCACTTAGCCACCCAGGTGCCCCTTAAAGGAATCCAAAATGTTTTAAATATGCTTTTTTAATGTATATTTCATCAAAAAATAAATCTGCTAAAATAAAGATAAGGATGTGATTTGATGGATGTGTTAATTAACTTGATTATTGAAATCCTTTACAAATGGAAATGAGCATCAAAGCATCACATTGTATACCTTAAATATACTACAATTTTATTTGTCAATTATAGCTCAATAAAACTAGAAAAAACTAATAAATAAGTAAATAAATAAACAAATAAGGAAAATGACTTACAATGTGACCTGCCAACTCTGAGTACTTCAAGTGCCATGTCTATTAATCAGCATAGGTTGTCAGCACATACATTTTTGAGAAGGAATGGAGATCGTCAATTAATGCAATCAATCCAGAAAAACATTAATCCAGCCATTTGATTAAGTATAAATCAATTGAGTGGTTCCACTCTGAGCATATGAAACTATTTGGATGTGCTCTCCCTGGAGAAGAGAAGAGAGAAGAGAAGATCCAGTAGAAATCATTGTTCCTGGTATGGTTTCTCAGAAACTATTCTGAATCTTGGATTTGGGTTTGTCTGACTGCAAGATGTTAGATTCTATATGTGTTCATGGCATTCATATGGTATGCATACTGAATTTCAAGCTTTATGAGCTCTGTCTCTTTGTATACCACATTTGTTACTCTGTGGAAAGCACAGCAACAGGTTATTGCTTAACAACAACAACAACAACAAAGATAATTAATAAGGCTCGTGTTTCTTCTAAAGTTGCTTGAATAGTGTCTGTTCAGTTCCCTGAAGAAATTAGGATAAAATAACAGTATACATTTTAATAAAACATGCAGGGAGTTTGAACATTAAAACTGCCATTATCAGTATTCCCATTATCAGTAGAGAAGTTGTATACCTAATTCTCCATACATTATGCTAAAAAATTAAAGCATTATATCTAATACAATGTCAAACGTAATGTTAATGTAAAAATTAACTACAGGAAAGTACAAATGTGAAAGAATGGAATTCTAAATGAACAGATTAGAAAGATGGTAGCAAGAAGATAGCTTCAGCTTCTAGAATTAACAGAGAGTTTCCTAATGTAGCACTCTGAAAAATCATTCATTCATGGAAGGTCTACTTATCATCATCTGCATTTTCATAAATTATATGTAAAATGACTAGTCATTAAGATGCAACATTGATATCAGGTTGATAATGAACAACTAAGAAATGCCCAAGAGTGTATCCATCCAAACTATCATAACTGACCAGACCCTGTGTTTTGTTAGAGAGAAAAGAGAATAAGATGATCAGGATCCCTGTCTCATTGGGTGAGTAAAGCCAACAAGTAAAGTGAGTCTCCATTTCCCAGTTCTCTGTCTCTTGGCAGGTGCTTACTCAAATGTTAGTTGGAAGATGGCGGTGTGGTAGGTTGAGTCAAAGTGCTTTCAGAATCCCAAGGCGTGGGTAATATTTGAGCTGAATCATTAAGGAAGGACAGGACCTTTCCAAGAAGAGAGATATTCTGCTAACAGATACCAATGGAAAGAAAATTTGTTTTTTTTTTGTTTGTTTGTTTTTTCATCCAAAATGTACACTAACACAGGGGTAAATGGACATGTAAGACCTGGAAGATTCTGAGTACCTATTACGGAGGATGAGAGTGGAGATGAGATTGGGAGGCAATTGGACCATGTATGAGAGCCATTTACTCCACACTACAGAGTTTGTACTTTCTCCTGCAGAAAATAGAGAGTTTTCAGAGGTCTGCATGCAGGGGGGCAGGCATGCAGGTTTGTGTCTATACAGGGGAGAGCTCCTGCAGCATAATAGGGAATGGATTGGGTGAAAGGTGGCCATGCTATGGGCCCTGGGTTAGTGACCACACACAGAAGAAGAAAAAGACACTGTCACTGCCTTCCAGGTGATGGAAACCTAGTGGGGAAGGCAGGTAAAATCAGGAGATGAGTAATTGCTCTACAAAGGCTGTGTCATGATAACAGTACACAGAGTGGTGCTTTGGAAATACACAGGAGGGCTACTACCTCATGGTGGAGAAGTCAGGGAAGGCTTCTAGGAGGAAATGCCGGGTGAAGTAAGCCTAGGGAGTCAGGAAACAAAGGCAAATACTGTATTTTAACTCACTGCTCAGGCTACAACCTAAGGTTAAGAGATCATAACTGATTCTTATCCAATGGCATGTATTTTGGGGAACATGGCAGGGTATACGAATGAAAGTAATTAATGTAATAAATCAATAAAATCATAGGAACAGCATTTAATCTTGTTGAGCACAAGGAATGTTTAACAGATTAATCATGCACAATGAACATTTATCAAGGGCTATGCATCAAAGAAGCTTCAAGATAATTTTCAGAAGTGCCAGGACTGTGTCCAATGGGATTTCCACCTTGAAAAGGGGTTAGAATGGGTCCTGTTTCCCTAAGTCCCTTTGAATACTGAGGTCCCATTTCTGCCACCTCCCTGCTCAGGAAGCTTATAACCTAATTTGATGAAGCAGATTTTTCATGTTGGAAAAGAACAGAGGGCTAAAGGGGCTTATACAAAAGTACAAGTAAGTAGTTTGGTGCAAACCGAAACTTCCATGGGGTTTCTGAGAGATGAGCTGAGAAAAGTGGACTAAAGCATCCCAGACAGAGGGAATATTCTGGGCCTGAGGATCTAGGAATGAGCAGAAGCATGGCTCTTATCTCTCTCTTCATTCCTGCCTTCCATCCTCCCCCTCTTTCTTTTCTTCTTCCAATGGATATTCATTAAACCTCTAATTCCTCTTTTAATCAAAACCTATTTCTTCACAAGTTGCTTACAGTTTCCACAAAGCAACACCAAAAGGAGAAATTATGCTGCCCTTCTTTTCTCCTAAAATTAATTCCATCTTCTGGAGACAGGAATAGGGCATTGACCGGGGGATAGATCCCAAAAGAGCTGATGCTCAAACTAAATCGCAAAGGAGCCAAGAAGTTACGCCAGGCGGAGCAATAGCTCACACCAAAGCAAAACACAGAGCGTGGCATATTCCAGGAATTACCAGGATCTGACTAGCGCAGAGGCTTAGGGTACTAGAGAGAGGAGAGGGGTGGGGTCCAAGAAGCAGTAAAATAATGACTCCCAGGACAGGAGACAGACCAGGCTCAAGGCAGGAGCAGGAGGAGAGAAGGGTGAATAGGTCATCTAAGGTCCTACAGACTGGAGCACAGCAAACAGACTTGCCATAAACAGGTTTCTGCTAGTCCTCCAGAACTGTGTTTGCTAAGCATTTTTGCACACTTGAAAGCAATCTGGGTACACTTAGGCCTTCTGACTATAGTTGGTATTACCTGGAATTATTATTAATTAAGGCAAAGACTCGCATATATGAAAGGAGTGTGGAAATCTGCAGGGTTCATTTTTGTATTTGTCAACTTTTATTTGAAAACAGCAGGTGAAATTCTGATTTGAGCAATGTTTAGCCTCAAACTATCATGCAGATTGTTTTGGTATCTATGTAATTGCAAAAGGCTGCTTTGGTCGAAGCTCCTGAACACTTTTTATTGCTAATTTTGGCAATAAACCTGTTAATTAGTTAATTGTAAAACATTAGTGAATCAAGCAAAAAGAATCCATCTGTTTATAAAATTTCAAAGATCTCTTCTGGGCATAACATTTAAAAACAAGAGCTGGCTTGCACTCTCTTGCCTACCAACTACAAACCATCTCTTTGGAATATTGGTTCAGCCTCCACTTAGGACTAAGAGGTGATATTTGAATGCAATCATTTGCCATATTTGAAGGCGATTTTGTAGGCACATGGTGTTGCATACAAAGTTTTCCAGAAAATGAAAAATTAGTGAGCGATATACAACATTTTCATATATATATCCCAAGCTGAACCTAGAAATAATTAGCCAGGCAGGAAAAGAACCAGAAGGACATTCCACACAGAGCCTCACACTTACAAAAGCCAAGTCAGAAAAGCAACAACAACAACAGAGAACTGCAAAAATTCCTAACAAAGAAAATCTGTAGTATACATAGGAAAAGTACAACAGAGAAGACCAGTGAATGGGACAGGGACCAGACTATAAACGACTTAAATTTCCGTAAAGAAGAAACTTCCTGCAACTTTACCAACAAAGTTAGGGGAATCCATTGAAAATCTTCCATCTAGTGAGTGTGATGAAAAATTTGTTCTTGGTAAACTTTGCTAATCTTCCATCTGGAGAGCTGTGAAGAGTCCCAAGGTCTTCCTTGCCCCCGTTCCCGGAGGGAGGTGTAGTGGGAAGCCCAGGAAAACCCTGGGCACCCATAAATGAAGTAGGAGAAAGGGTCACCAACTAAAAGCCAGACTGACTAGCCACGGAGGAAAACCATGTAGTTCACCCTCTCCAGAGCTCTACTTTTCTTTATAAATGGAGAAGTTGTTTGAGGATACATTTAGTGTGGGTTTAAGGGGCTAGGTTGATATGGTTCACTTCACAGTCCCTTCTGTGTATAGCTACGTTATTGTGAGCCATCACGATGTGGGGATGGCTTTATGGAATTCCTCCCACCCAAAATAACAATTAATCTGATCCCCTGACATGAAGCTGCAGGCCCAGAGGCCTTATGGCAGTATAAGCAAAAGCACCCGTAGCTGGAAGTATGGAGGTTTAGGGGCGGAAACAAGGTTATGAGTGTAAGACTACCAGGAGCTAGTCTGTGGCCTAAAATCACATACAGATGATGTAGTTTTTTTTGTTTTGTTTTGTTTTTTTAAAGATTTATTTATTTATTTGACAGACAGAGATCACAAGTAGGCAGAGAGGCAGGCACAGAGAGAGGGGGAAGCAGGCTCCCTGCTGAGCAGAGAGCCCGACGTGGGGCTTGATCCCAGGACCCTGGGATCATGACCCAAGCCGAAGGCAGAGGCTTTAACCCACTGAGCCACCCAGGCGCCCCAGATGATGTAGTTTTGATGGGAACCTATTCATAATGGGAGTTACTATATTTGTTATAATCCAAATTTTTATTATAACTTGCATCTTGATATCAGAATGATTTTCTTTTTTTTTTTTTTTAAATTGCTGATCTTCTTCATAGATTTTTTTTGGGATTCCATTAATTATCTGAATTTAATCTTGGATCTTTAATAAATAAAAGTAAAGATAACAAAGTACCCTCCATGTATATAGTCATCTAAACCACTTGTTTTCTTTCTTTCAACATCCGAAAACATCTTAAATATCTTCCTAAAATGAGTATAAAGTAGGCTTCTGAAGAAGAGCATCAAAGGACCCCAAACTCTCAAACATTCTCCTTCATTTATGTTTTTCCCTTGCTGCGGACTTTATTCTGTCCTGATACAACTAGTTATTTTGACATTATGAGGGTACCAACCACCAATAATTCCCATGCTTATATTTTTGCCTTATCATAGATTACCTAGTTTTAAGTCGGAATTCCATTTATTTCCTTATTTTAAGACCTCCTGGCTTGACATTCCCAACTGGGGCAGGGTGGGGGGAGGTTCTAGTGGGTATCAGTTATTACGTACTCTGATTTATTCATGAAGTCCTCACTTAAATATTCAACAAAACGCGAAGAAGTTAAGTTATCATGATGCAATGAAGTAAAAAGAACACTGAGTTAGAATTCAGGAGGTGGGTTCATCTTGAAGGCTGGGTGGCCTTGAATAATGCATATAATCGTCTTCAGCCCGGTTTCCCCAACTATAAAAACAGGGATGGACCAGCTATCATTTTAGATTTCCTCCAGTTAAAACATTCTGAAATTTGATTTCCCAGGCTGCTTTTGGGATCCTCCATTTGCTTCCAGCCCAGCAAGCAGAGGCCAATGCTATTATAACCTGACAGCTGGAGAGATAGACAAAGAATAAAAGCTTCCCTAAGTGCTCCTGATCCTCCTTTTCTGTAAATAAATGAAAAGACTTCATTTCGCAGAGCAAATCCTGAGTCACAAATGCTATTTTTTTTCTTCATGGGGAGGTAAAAAAAAAATTAGCATTTAAAAATATGCCAGCATGTAACATTTCGTTTGTTTCCATAATGTCTGATTTAAGGATAAAGATCTTTTTTCAACACTGAAAGCAAAACCTCCTAATTCATGTGGCTTACAGGATCATTTACATATCCAATGGAATGTTTATTTTATCTGACCGGAATTGAAGATGATACAACATTCTCGGCTGAGATTAAAAATATATAAGGATGGAATATTGATGGCAATACACAATATAGAGAAGAACGGCCCAGATGATGCACTGTGGATGATAAGAATGAAACAGTGCCTCACTAAAGTAAGATGATAACCTCAAAAGATATAGATTAATGATAGTAGTTTCTCAGATTGAAAAAGGAGAGGCAAGGATAAAAGAGGAATAAATTTAAGCATTTCAACAAAGGATGGATAAATTTAAAGGATAATGTTAATTGAATTATGTGTTGTAACCAGATAATACTCTATTATACAGAGATGAAAGCCACAGTCATATCAAACCATCTAGTCGCAAGACGCCAACTCGAATCTGCAAGGGTTATTTTTAAAGTGGCAGACTCTAATAGGAGTCTGAATTTCAGGAGTACAATTTTAGTTTAAGCTTCTTAATTTATAATGGTGATTGACTTAGCTTGATTGCTCAGGAACATATTTCCAGATTTATAACAACACCAGGGTAACTGAATGCCTTGTTACTTTTCATCTAGAATTCACTGATTCATTTTATGGCTATTTACTGAGTTCGCCTATGAATTTTCCATAATCCCAAATGGCCCAAAGGGCCCTGTTTTTTCAACCTTCATTCACGCAACTAACCTTTCCTAAGTACTTTCTGTGTAGAAAGCACTGCAAAAGGTTCAGAGCCTAAAAGACATTGATATACTTTTTGAGGATAAAAGCTATATCATCTTTACATTTCCATGCCTAGCAAGAGGGGCTGACCTAATTTTTGTACCTGGTAAATATTAAGATGAACTGACCATTTTAGGGAAGCAGATATACATGAAACTATGAACTAAGAAAACCAAATAATATTTTATGTGCTTAGAATCACAAACTACGGAAGTTGGAAGAGATCGTATATGTTGTTGGATCTAATGTTTCCTAACTTTGTTTCATGGAATAAAAATAATGGATGTTACTAAAACAAAAAGGGGGTGAGAGAGATTCCTTGGTCGAATAAGTTTGGAAGGCAGCTATGCCCACCACTGAACCACAAGTGCTGCACAGCACAGGTCGAAAAAGTTTGGAAAAAACAGAACCAAGCAAGTTTCTTTATTTCTCAAAGACTTTAACATGCTAAAATTGTGTGTTTCTCTCAAAATCAGATACAGCACATATCATTTTCAACTTTATTCATCCAGGGGGCACTTTTACCAAGCCACATCTTGTGAACCAGTATTCTGACCTGGGAAGGGCTCAACTGGTCCATTTTCCTGGCTTTATCATTCAATCCCAACCACCTTTCATCTAGCAAAAGAGAACTTTGTAACTCTGCTTAAATAATTCTATGAAGAAGTGATTTATCCTGTTTTTTAATTTAAATTCCATTTAATGTTAATATACTGTATTATTAATTTCAGAGGTAGATTTCAGTGATTCTTCAGTTGCATACAACATCCAGTGCTCATTACTTCATGTGCCCTTCCAATTGCCCATCACCAGTTACCTCATTCCCCCATCGCCTCCAGCACCCTCAGTTTGTTTCCTAGAGTTGAGTCTTTTATGATTTGCCTCCCTTTCTACTTTCATCTTATTTTATTTTTCCTTCCCTTCCCTAAGTTCATCTGTTTTTGTTTCTTAAATTTCACATGTGAGTGAAATGATACAGTATTTGTCTTTCTTTGACAGACTTATTTCACTTAGCATAATACTAGTTCCATCCATGTCATTGCAAATGGCAAGATTTCATTCTTTTTAATGGCTGAGTAATATTCCATTGTGTTTCTATCTATCTATCTATCTATCTACACACCACCTTTTCTTTATCCATTCATCTGTCAATGGACATCTGGGCTCTTTCCATAGTTTAGCTATTGTGGACTATTTATTTATTTATTTAACCAGGGAAGTCCAGAGGTGTTTATTGAGCATCTTCTAGGGCAGCACTCAACTAAGTGCTTCAAGGGGACATGTGTCCCTTCGAATCACTATATTTGTATCCTTTGGGTTTTCTTTTTCTTTGAAGATTTTATTTATTTATTTATTTAGTTGACACACACAGAGAGAGAGAGAGAGACAGCAAGAGAGGGAGAAGCAGGCTTCCTGCTGAGCAGAGAGCCGAAAGCAGGGCTTGATTCCAGGATCCTGGGATCATGACTTGAACTGAAGGCAGAAACTTAACAATTGAGCCACCCAGGTGCCCCTGTTTGTATCCTTTGGATACATATCTAGTAGAGATGTGGGAAAAGGGGAACCCTTTTACACTGTTGGGAATACAAACTGGTGCAGCCACTCTGGAAAACATTATGGAGGTCCCTCAAAAAGTTAAAATAGAACTACCCAGAACCCAGAAATTGCACTATTAGGTATTTATCCAAAGGATTCATCTCATTTTTTTAAGCAAACTGTTTCTATCATTGAATAACCATTGGAGATTTCTTGAATTTGAGCTGAAATCATCTCACAGTTCACTAAGAATAGGTGTTAGCAAACTGGTCTGCAGGAAAAAAGCCCCATCACCTATTTTTGCATGGTGCTCAAGCTAAGAATGGTCTTTATATATATTTTTTAAAGACTGTAAAATAAAAAAACAAAGAAGAATATGCAACAATAATCATATGTGGCCCACCCAGCTTAAAATATTCACAATCTAGACCTTTACAAAAGAGTTTGCAGAACCTGTGCTCTAAAGAAATAGTCTCCAGAGTTTTTGAACATGCACTCTGGGCTAAGCAACCTCAAAGGTAGTCCCCAAAGATCCCTGCATCTTTGTGTTCAAGTTTTTGTATAATCTCTTCCCCTTGAACATGGACTAGATTTAGCAACTCACTTCTATTCTATGCTATTCGATAACATTCCCTTCCATTCCACTCAATTCCGTTCCATTCTACCTTATTCAACAGACTTGCTTCTATTCTGTTGTGCTGAATAGAATATGGCAAAAGTGATGGAATGTCTCTTTTAAGATTAAGTATTAAAAAGACTGGCTTCTGACCTGGATGTTCTCTTGGCCTCTCTCACTCCCCCACTCTGAGGGAAGCTAGCTGCCCTTTTGTGAAATATGGCCATGTTTCTGACCCTTGAAAATGGCAAGGAAAGCAGAAAGATCTCTAGTCAACAGCTAAGGAGGAACTATGGTTTTCAGTCCAAAAGTCTGCAAGGAACTGGATCTTGCTTACAACAAGATAAGTTAACTTGAAATGGATCCACCTTTAGCTGATCCTTCAAACAGGACTATAGCACTGGCCAACAGCTTTATTTCAAGTTCATGACAGAACTCGAGCTAGAGGCAGACAACTAAATTACACCCAGATTCCTGATCCATAAACACTGTAAGATAATAAATGTTTGTTCTTTTAAGACGTCATGTTTTGGGATAATTATTGCTTAGCAAGAGATAACTAACACACATTCCTATTAGTAAATATTTTTAGAGTGTCTAGTCCAGTCCCAAGACATGTATATTTACTTATGAATTATAAACGTGCACTCCTACACACTTTTACTTTAATTACTAGAAAAGTTTACATTCTTTAAAAAAAAGGTTTAGGTAAAAATAAATACAGAGGTAAGTTTTAATAACTCTTTACGCGTATGGACTTTACTGGATTGGTTTGTCCATCCCCTGATGTGTTCATGTCACTATGATAGAATAACATATAAGATCAACATAAACACTCCCCAAAGTTGTAAACATAAAATTTTATTTGTATGATCACTATATCCTTTCCAATAGAATCATATTTTTCTGTCTAAAATATTTTATTTGTTCAGAAGTGTTAGTTCTTCATTCTTGTTAATCACTGGACAACTCATCACAGATGTCACCTTGGAAACCTATACTTAGGTCTGTAGAAAAATTTCAGATGTCTGAGAGAGTTTGTTCCTGTCTTAAGGGTTGCTTGGCCACCGAAGAGGAATGTTAACAGCTGTGGGAGAAGCAATTAGTGTCCATTCTATCCTGATTGACAATTCTGTAAAATGCCCAGTAGCATTTTCTATGGTTTTACAAAATGGCGACCTTCTGTTTCAGAGTGCGGGGTAGCTATTGAGTCCTGGGTATAGTTATCATCATGTGGATGCCCCATGTGGCTTCCAATTAGAGAATTGAGCCTAATTTCACTCCCAACTAGACTGAAATATAAAAGAGACAGATAAGACCTTCATAGTGAAGCATAGACAGAGATTTCAGGCAAGCAGAATACATGAATATCAACTTTTAGGAGCATTCGATTAAAAATGCAAAGGCAGAGCTCTCTGAGAAACTGGGAAACTCTGGATGAAAGGAGAGAGATTAGGGAGGACGCTGCCATGAATGCACTGTTTTCATACAATGCCCTAATCAGGAGGACAAGTGGCAGTCGTTATGAAGCAGTGAGATTCAGAACAATGCCTTTCCCAAGGAAGTAGTCACTACAAAACAAGGCCTGCAGTAGGACAATACTGACTTGTACACGTGAAAAAGAATAATTAGTTTAAGACATGAGGCCTGACATTTACTGAGCTTCCTTAGTCAAAAAACAAAAATACTAGAAACTGGAAAGTAGTGGGTTATTTTTCCCTGGCCTCCGAACTTCTTATTTTTCTCACTATGCATTTCATATTATCCCAATTATCTAAGTTAGTGCATTAATATAGAAATACTATGATCTTCCATTTTCCCTAATTAAGACTATTAGGAAGACATTTTATGCTCTTATTTTTTTTAATGAAATTCAATTTAAAGTCACTGTATCAGATCTTATTAGCTGCTACATTGTAACATATATTTCATTGGGGGCAAAATGCCTAAATCAAAAATTAGATCCAAACTTCAAAAATACAAACTATGATAGTAACATAGTCATGGCCCTTTGCATATATTTCATCCTGTATAAAATAAAACTTTCCTTGTGTCAAGTTTTAATCAAGAATGTCCCCAGGAAATACTATGGCATGGAAGATCTAGGAAGAAATTGTACCATTCCATCTTTTTAATAATAGGATGTCCAAATTAAAGGTTGTGAATATTTTAAGGATGGTTTGAGAGGTGAATAAAGGAGTTGAGCTACCCCATACCGTTAGGGTCTGTGATCAAAGGAGCGAGACTGATACAAAGCAAAGGTCAAGCAAAGCTTTATTTTGTGCCAACATCAAGAATCAAACAGACTGGTTGGGGCTGCCTCTTACAGAGAGAGCGACCCCTCCCAGCCTCACAAACTAACCTTTATAGAGCAAAGGCCATGTGGTTGAGCCTGGCCACATACAGGTGGCCAATGAGATTGTAACACACAGAGAAAGTTGCATAGTCATGCTAGGTCACACACGGGTGGCCAATTGAATTACAATTTACCCTATACTAGCTATTTGAACTAGCCTATCACCTTGGTCAGAATTGGCACCCAAAAGGCGGGGCCCACATTCTTTGGTGATTAGGGAGGTGCTTTACTGATTGGATGTCTCCACCTGGCCTGACTCGTCCTTGTATTCGGGCTCTGTTATCAGGGACGAGTCGACCATATTTTACTGGTTTCCCAGACTTGCTTCTAAGTAAGTTCCCCTGGGGGGTGGGGAGGCAGGGTCAGTTTAAGCTTTACTGCATAAACAACAAAATCACTGTTTAACCAAGATAGAATCACTCTGGCTAAATACGCCCTTACAATACCATTTTTTTAAAAAGCAAAGTGGGAAAATTTCATTTGGTTAATACAGCAAGTATACTGAAATATTAAGTGCATGCCTAGCATGAAGCTAGTCACAGTGGGATAGGAGAACATCTTGAGGAAGATACCTCCTGTGTCCAGCACGCAGTAGTTGCTCCATACAAGATTTTTGAAAAAATAGATAAAGACCTTCCTCCCTTTTCCAAAGAAACATACCACCTAGTTGGAATTAACAGACATTCCTTCATGTAATCTTCGCCAGATGTCTGTGAGGAAAGAAATATCTTTAAGCTAATTTTTTTAAAGGAAGAGACTGAGGTTCTGCATCTCAAGGTCAGGGACCTAGAAGGTGGTAGAGCAGGGACTTTGACCCTGTCTGTCTGCCTCTGGAGTCCAGGGATTAACATGGACTTGCATCTTCAGCTACTGGTGTATGCTATTCTAAGAGAAGGACTGCCCTCGGTGATCTCCTGCGAGTCCTTCAGTCCTGGACTCTTTCTCATGTTTTCTTCCCTTGTTTATTACTCTCCCTTAGAAATGCTATAGAATAACAATTCAGTCTCCTGCGGGAAATCTTCCAGCTGTAATTATTAAAACACAAGTAAACATGTACCTCTGAAGCTGGAGGGAAAACCATATTTCAAGTCAAACCTTGGGGGCTACCTGAAAAGCCACTTGGCCTGTACCCAGGGCTCAGAACAACCACCACCAGGACAATTGATACTCAAGGATGTTTTCTTTGTCATTGCTGGACAGGAGGGACCTTTCTCAATGATTTTCTGTCACCACGTGGAAGTGATAAGTTCTATGAACAGTTAAATGGCCAAATAAAGGATTTCTGGATACCCCATAGAGGGGATTCTCAATTTTGCTGTGCTCCCAGTACATCTCACAGATATGCTTTGAGGACACATTGATGTTCAAATTTCCACCAGGGCTCAGAATTGTCTATTTCTCTTGGAACATCTCAGCACTGGCAGGGCTCAGCTGAGACAGGACAAAGCACCTTAGGAAGTTGACAGTCAATAAAATATGGAGCCTTGTTTCTCGCTGATGGGCACAAAAATATTCTCATATAAATCCTGATTTTTTAAAGCCTTAGTAAATTTGAATAAAAGGAACTTTACATTGGGTAAATATGCCAGAAAATAAAAGGACCCCTGGGATTCCTCAGTTACCAGGAATGAGTGGCATCACATAGCCACAATAGCTTCTTGCTTTTTATTTTTGTTTTTGTTTTTGCAACATTAACTACTCAAATTATACCTTTCCTTCTTAGCACTTTACCACTCTTGAAGGAGGACAAACCACTCTTGGCCAACAGGTTTCATTCATTCACCCAGAATTGAATCTGACTGAGAATATGGGCAACTCTAATTCCCAAAAAATTAACAGATTGCCAACTATAACAAAGATATGACCTTCTAGAAACACCACAGAATTGGCCATACCCACATTTCTATAATGTCTGTTTATAGCATATTGATAGTCTGTACTGAATTCTTCCAATAACCATGGTGGTTGGAGGTTACAGTTTTGCTCTTCACAGCCTCTGGGATGCATTATCTAATCTCTGGACCTCTGTTTTTCAGACATGTTTGATAGAGGGATATAATGATGATGAGAGTTAAGCAAAAGTTTTAAATCTCAGAAGTTATTTTCTCAATTTACAAAAGGCTTTCAGATGTACAATTTGGTTCTTGTAACAACTTTATTATGAGAACATGCATTCTTCAATGAGGGAAAAAATCTGGAGACATTCAATGACAAGATTAAGATGAGTAAGGCATTGGAGCTCCTGGGTGGCTTAGTGGATTAAGCATCAGACTCTTTCTTTTGTTTTGTTTTGTTTTTAAATATTTTATTTACTTACTGGACACAGAGAGTGAGTGTACACAATCAGAAGAAACACTAGAGAGAGAGAGAAAAGCAGTCTCCCTGTTGAGCAGGGAACCCCGTGTGGGGCTCCATCCCAGGACCTGAGCAGAAAGCAGACGCTTAACCAACTGAGCCACCCAGGCATTCAAGCATCAGATTCTTGATTTCAGCTCATGTCATGATCTCAGAGTCATGAGATTGAGGCATGGAACCTGCTTGGGATTCTCTCTCTCCCTCTTTCTTCTGTGGCCCCTCCCTGCATCCCCCTTGTGCACTCCCTCACTCTCTCTATCTCTCTTAAATAAATAAATAAATAAATAAATAAATAAATAAATAAATAAAAGATGACCAAGACATTTAAACAGTGGTGCTGGGAATCTACTTAGGTCTTCTGATTCTTAGACCAATACTGTTTCCACGTCCCTACGACTAAGGTTAGTTGACTCAACGACATATACCAGGGGCTCTCAAATTATGGAGCAACAGCAGCAGCATTTGGCAACTCGTGAGACATGCAAATTCTCAGGTGCCTCCCCAGACCTACTGAGTCAGAAACTCTCAGACAGGACCCAGCAATCCAGGTTTTTATAAACTCTCTGGGTGATACTGATGGCCACCAATGTTTGAGAACCACTGGTATACAATTCTTATATATATGGTATCATAAAGTCATCCCAGAGACAGATCTTCTATCAGTAGTCGTTCTAAGACCTTCCAGAAGACTTCAAAACCATGAGGGAGCATAATGTTTAAATCTCATCCATATTATGCAGGTGCTATGGCCTTTTCTTGCAGCTTTTCTTCCTGCTATCTCTATCATCTGGGAATAAAGGAAATGGTTTTCATTTCTTGAAGTCAAGATCGTCCAACTATTCAATTTTGTTGCAAAAAAAAAAAAAAAAAAAAAAAAAAAACCTTTATTCTATGGAAGTCCTTTCTCAAGGGTCCTCATGTCCTTCTCAGTCTGCCCAGAATAGTGTTTTTATCCAATACATGCGCAGCCAGAAGGAGTGACTCCTTCTCCCACCACTCACCTACTCCAGGCACACCGTAAACACCTTCTTTTTCAAGGGCTTAGTCCACTAGTTGAAATGTGCATGTCTTGGATTTCATCGAGAAAATAGAAGGGAGGTTAGGCTCCCCTGTCATATGCTCCACAGCACTCTCTAGTTCTCCTTTACAGTGCTCATCACATTTCTAATTACTTGTTCAATGTCACTGTCTAATTACTTGTTCCCCACATGTTCTCTATTAAGACTTTTAGAGGCCCTAAGCTCTGACAAGATAATGGTGTCTCCTCCAACACCATATGGATTTTGAAATTAGGAAAAAAATCAAAACTTTCAAATAAGTTGAAGGTGTCCAACAGGTTTTGATATCGCCCATGATGACTGTGTCAATGCTTTCCTCCAAATAACATAGACTGAGCATACTTTTTTTTTAAATGGGGAGGTGGGGGTTACTCCTCCTTTGCTGGTACCCTAAGCACAGGTGTCTTCCTGTTGGGTAAGCCAGCCCCATTTCCACATAAATTGTAAGTTTCGTGAGGATCAAGCCACATCTGTCTTAGTCACAACATGGTCTCAATGCCTGAGCCAGGTTAGGTTCTTAGGAAATGTTCGATGAAAGAATAGAGTGAGTGAGTGGATGGATGGAGCAAGACGAAGAGAATGAGGTAGAAAAGTTAAAGTGACAGGGAGGAAAGGAGGAGAGAGAATTGGGGGTAGAGATGAGCAGGCAGGGAGAGAAGGCAGAAAGACAGGAGACAAATGCAGTTGGTTACTATCTTCATTTTGCGGTAGTTTAAAAGAGAGAGGTCCTAGTACTAAACTCCCTAGTCTATTGCTAGATCTCAAAGAGTCATCTGTTTCATTACACTTTACTTCTAGAATAAATGTTGCCATCATCCTTTTATAGAATTATGAACTGTGTCTTTATTTACTTACATGGCACAATTTCCAAATATGTGACAGCCCATTGCTCATGTCTTTGTCATGGAATTAGGGAAATGTAGCATAAGCTTTAAATTTGCAGCTGCTGTCCAGTGGATGAGGAGGGCCCACCCTTCAGATAACGCTGTGATGCTTGACGTTAGCTATTCAACAGTTGCAGTCCTTGGGACTTTTGATTTCTGTCACCCTGGAAAATGAACAGCATTTGTGCTGACAGGTTTTTCTTTCCCCAGTTCACCCCTTTCTAATGAATCTATTCTAAACCATGTTACGCATTTAAATAAATTTTACACGCCATATCAAAACAGCAATATTAACAGTACTTGTCGCCACAAAATCCCACGCAAATTACAGAGAACTTCCACATGCAATACATTTAGCCAAAATGGGACTTTTAGATGACAGCAATCTTATAAGGTGTCAACACACAGCAATGATATGCAGACCCTACTTTCTACTTTTTCCTGATGAGAACAAAAGTATGCTTTGGCACAGCATCCAAATTCACCAAATAAGCACCCAAGAACGGATTTATTGCACAGGCTAAAGTTGAGTAAAGAAGGCCCATATGCTGTGTAAAAAAGCTTCTATATCTTTAGGTCCCCAGATCCTAATGTGACAAGGATATTATTATCCACTAGAGTCATAAAGCCTTTTATAGAGATATTTCCCCCCCTTAGCCCTGTTATTTTAATTTGTGCACAGATTTTAGCACAGGCAATTTCCCCCTGCAAGGGCTTTTCACTAATAGAATTATACTGTCTTAGCTCAAAATGGCCTTTGGTTCTTAGTCCACTGGGCTCAAAAGATTATTTTCTTGTGTGGAGAGCTCTCCACACCACCCGGGAGCCCACCATTATCTGCACCGAACACCCCAATCCTCTACATCCTTCAAGAGGCTACACAGCTGGGCCCAGCATGAAAATGACAACCATTCAAAAGCTCCACGAGTTTATTTTCCTCTGGCTGGGCATCTCGGCTTCTGGACTCCCGTCAACGCCATCACAACACATGCCTTTCAATAAAAAGTGATCCTAACAGGATTAAATGTAATTTAGAGTCAATAAGGAGAAGTTTGCCATCGGGCGGAATTATAATAGACAGTATGATCAGAAGGTAGAAAATCTGGAAGGTTTTCAGGGGTGTATTCTACTGTAAAAAAATGAAACAGAGAAGAGAAAAAAATTTGTTCTCAGCCAAATCCTCTCGCTGGTTCCATCTCTCACGCACATCAATTCCCAGTCTATTAAGGTAATAAGAACCATGTACTGTAATTTACAGAGAGGAAAAAAGAGAGAGAGATTTCTGGGAGAATGGAAAACATGATGGGATCTCTCCGCCAGTTCTTCATTGGGATGTGCGTGGTAAGTAAAATGCTTTCGGTTCTGTGTGACATGGAGGGCACAAAGGGCACATGGCAACCATGACAACATTTACTTTGGCTGCAGGACACTTGCCAAATCGTCACTCTGTAGGCAGCAGCACAGGGAAGGCCCTCACTCTTCTAGAAGGCAGCCCTCTATCTCCTATACAGGGTGGGCCTAGAAAAGTCATGGGAGAAGTGAGCACTGGAATGAACTGTACCCCAGGGAAGAAGGAGCCTCCACTGCAGGAAGGATTAGCTGCTTTCTGGAAGCTGCCAGTGGATGCCCTTTGCTGAATCACTGCTTTAGTACAGAGGGAAGAAATAACGAAGGAAGATCGGCATGTAGCAAGAATGCATTGCCTGAAATAATTTCCCTGATTTACAGTCTTCACATTACTATTAACAGAAAATAATAGCTACCATTTATAAGACATTGTAATTACCACCTAGTGGAGAAGGCTTTAAGTTATCTTTCCTATATCATCTCATTTAATTTTCACAGCAGCCCTATAAAGGAGCTACTTTTATTCTTTTTTTTTTAAGATTTATTTATTTATTTTTGAGAGAGAGAGTGAGAGAGAGAGAGAGCATGCCAGGGGGATGTTGGCGGGGGGGGGAGGGGGGAGTTTGACAGAGGGATAGAGAATCCCAAGCAGACTTTCCACTGAGTGAGAAGCCTGACACAGAGCTTGATCCCACCACCCTGAGATCATGACATTAGCTAAAACCACAAGTCAGACACTTACCCAACTGCACCACCCAGGTGCCCCCGAGCTAGTTTATTTTAGTTCTCATTTCAAAGATGAGGGAAAAAAAAAAAAAACAGAGATATGAGTGAGTTGCTTGAGGTCCTGCAGGTCACAAATTCTAGAACTGCAATGAATCCTGGGGTTATCTGTCTCGACCCATATGCTTAACCCCATATCTGCCCAATTGTTGACTGAAAATGAGACACTTCCTCCCCCCACCTTTTTTTTTTTTTTAAGATTTTATTTATTTGACAGAGAGAGAGAAATCACAAATAGGCAGAGAGGCAGGCAGAGAGAGAGAGAGGGGAGGAAGCAGGCTCCCTGCGGAGCAGAGAGCCCGATGTGGGGCTCAATCCCAGCACCCTGGGATCATGACCTGAGCAAAAGGCAGAGGCTTTAACCCACTGAGCCACCCGGGCGCCCCTCCCCCTGCCTTTTTTATGCTGAAGTATAGTTGACACACAATGTTCTATTAGTTTCAGGTGTACAACATAGTGATTCAACAATTCTATATAATATGCTATACTCACCATAATGAGAATAGCTACCATCTGTCACCACACAACATTATTACAATACTATTAACTGTATCTCCAATGTTGTACTTTTCATCCTTGTGACTTACTTATTCTACAACTGTAAGTTTGTACCTCCTAATCCCCTTCAATTATTTGTCCATCCCCCCAATCCCCTTCCTTCTGATAACCACGAGTCTGTTCTCTGTATTTATGATTCTGTTTCTAGTTTTTTGTTTGTTCCTTTGTTTTGTTTTTTAGATTCCACATACAAGTAAAACATATGGTATTTTTCTTTCTCTGGCTTACTGAAATCACTAGGCATACTACCCTCTAGGTCCATCCAGGTTGGCACAAATGGCAGATCATTCTTTTTTTCAGCTGAGTAATATTCCATTGTATATGTATACCACATCTTCTTTATTCATTCATCTATCAGTGGATAGATTGGGTTCCTTCTATATCTTGGCTATTATAAATAATGCTGCAATAAATATAGGGATGCATACATCTTTTTGAATTAGGCTTTTGACGTCTCGTACTGAAATAAAGCTCTCAGGTACTTATCTGAGCAGACATGCAGGACTGCCTCTGTGAGAGACAGCAGCAGCAGCTGGATTCTACATATAGCTTTTAATTTACTTTTTGTCGGAAAAGTAAGGAAAGATTCAGCAAAACATGGGAAAGGAGGGGCGCCTGGGTGGCTCAGTGGATTAAAGCCTCTGCCTTTGGCTCAGGTCATGATCCCAGGGTCCTAGGATTGAGCCCCGCATTGGGCTCTCTGCTCAGCAGGGAGCCTGCCTCCCCCTCTCTCTCTACCTGCCTCTCTGCCTACTTGTGATCTCTGTCTGTCAAATAAATAAATAAAATCTTTAAATAAAAAAATTTTTTTTAATTAAAAAAAAAAAAAAAGACATGGGAAAGGAGTACAAATGGATGACAACTATCTTGAAGCCATAAAGCAGGCCTCTACCCATACACTATACTCTAGTATGCAGGGAGTCAGTTAAGGAGGAGAAAGATATTTGTGCTAGCAATCACCAGGTGCAGGAAGGGGGACTGAGGGTTACATTCTTTTATAGCTCTTCCCCTATGCCCTGCCCCAGATGATCATGGGATCCTGTCCATATCAGGCTATTGTACTCAATAGCCTGAAACCAGGACCACTGCTGATACTTCAGCTGCTTCCAGAGTCACCCCTTAGGGCTTACAGTACATTTCTAAGCATAACGCCACAGGTTTTTGTTTTCTTTGGGTAAATACCCACTAGTGGAATTGCTGGATCATATTGATGAGGGAACAGAAGGCAAACTGAGGACAAAGCATAACCCAACATCCTGTAACCTCCCTGGACTCACTCTTGGATGTGACGTGTGTGACATTCTTCCAGAAATCTCCCAACTCTCTTAATGTTAATACCTTGCTAGAGAGGAAAATAACCTTAACTTAACAATGGCAAGACCTCTGGTATCTCGCAGGTAACTTGTAGGTCAGTCCTCTTTAGCACAGGAGAGTTCTTTTGAAACTTCCCTATCCTTACTTCCCCCAATTCCCAAGTATGTAATCACCAATCCTCAAGATCCTGGTGCACCAGCTCTTTCTGCCCCTATGCTTTAATAGATCACCATTTTGCACCAAAGATGTCTCAATAATTCTTTTTTTTTTAAGATTTTATTTATTTATTGGACAGAGAGAGACACAGTGAGAGAGGGAACACAAGCAGGGGGAGTGGGAGAGGGAGAAGCAGGGTCCCTGATGAGCAGGGAGCCCAATGTGGGGTTCCATCCCAGGACCCTGAGATCATGACCTGAGCTGAAGGCAGACGCTTAACAGATGAGCCATCCAGGCACCACCGTCGCAAGAATTCTTTCTTGGTCATCAGCTCTGGACCTGACCCCACTCTGATAGCTGTAAGGCAATACCTCACTGTGGTTTTGATTGTAAATGCAGCACCTTTATCATGGAAGAAATTTTATTTTGGTAAGTGCCATTGCTGGGAAGAATAACCAGTTTCTTAGAAGACAGGATTCAAAAACAACATGCCCTGGATGAGTGCAGAAGCAAAGAAAATGTTTGGTATGGACAACAGTAGTCTTAGGAAAGAAAGAAACTACACATCTACCACTTTGTGAAATGAGTAGGTATGGAAAATCAGCTTAACTTTTAGAGACATGGAGGATTTACACCAAAACATTGTAGTTTGGTTAAATTATGTGTCAGGGTGGCCTCTTGAAAATAACCAGGGAACCAGGCCTGATTCTGCCACAAGGGTATCAGGAAAGAATATGAAGTAGCTTTTTGATGTTTGGAAACAGATACATGGGTTGCAATGCTGGCTCCACTGTTTACTAGCTCTGTGGCTTAGACGAGTTATTTAACGTTCTCTCTGCCTCAACTTACTCACCTATAAAACAGGGATATTAGCTATAGAATTTACCTCATATGGCTCTTATAAGGATTAAGCAAGTCAATCCGTATCTTGGGTTTCCATTGCAAATAAGAATTTGACTACCTAACATCCACGGATCAGCTATTTAATACACATTTATAAACTGCAGAGAATTGCCAGATATCATGCAAGGAACTGGAAATATTAAGATACATAAGACCTCAAGTTATGGTCACTTGGGTGGCTCAGTCGATTAAGCGTCTGCCTCCAGCTCGGCACGTGATCTCAGAGTCCTGGGATCAAGCCCTGTGTCGGGCTCTCCGCTCAGTAGTGAGTCTGCTTCTCCCTCTCCCTCCGTGATCTCTCTCACTTTTGCTCTCTCGAATAAATAAATAAAATCTTTAGGGAAAAAAATTTTTTTCTAATAATACAAGAAAACAGAAGCTAATGAAAATTTAAGAGTAAATTATAGAGAAGAAAAAATTAACCGTAATAGGACAACCCCGAGAGAGAAAAAAAGGACATATCAGGACATTAACAGTGGTTATAACAGTGGTTATAAAAGCAAGCTGTCATTTATCTTGGTATATGTAGGTTATAATATATTCTTATACCTAATATATTCTCTGAATATATTATTAACTCTTCCATGTACATTTTTCCAGGCTTTTGGGAGAAACAATTTTAGATTTGTTCTAAACTCGGAAGAGTTGCAAAAAGAGTACAGAGTATTTCATACATTCTTCACCCAGCTTTCTCTAACATTAACATCTTACTTGATCATGCTTTATTTATTCACCTAAAGAGTTAACAATGGCAAAGCACCATTAATTAAACTAAAGACTTTATGCGAATTTCCCAGTTTTTCCACTAATCTCTTTTTCTGTTCCAGGATCTGATCCAAGAGACCATGTTGCATTTAAGATCCTGTATACTTTCCTTACATTAATTAAAATTATATAGTAACTTTTCATATATGCACCTCCTACCTTAAATAAAGCCCTTAACACATCAACTATATTCTGTTACAAGCAGTTTTCTAACTGGTTCCTACACCTTAGTTTTTTTTGCCATCTTTCAAAATATTGCTTTTAAATCTTCACCATCCTGCTCAGAAATCTTCATCTTGTTCCAAGAGAAAACCAAGACAAAGAACATCAGACTGTCCACATCTAACCTTCTCACTCCCTTCCCTAAGGTGAACTGGCCTGGGCACTGCCTTCCACACGCAGGGCGTTGTGCTTTCCACTTCCATATTTTAACTTACATTATTTATATTATCATATTGTTTTTAATATTTTTAATGTTTAAAATATTTATTTATTTTTAAGTAATCTATACCCAGCATGAGGCTTGAACTCAGGACCCTGAGATCAAGAGCCACATTCTTTTCCAACTGAGCCAGCCAGGCAACCCTGTTTTTAATATTGTATTATTTCCCTTGTCCAAGAAGCCATATTTGTCCACCCTCATCTAGCAGAGAGTCCGTCCTACTCCTACTGTCTAGAAAATTCTCCTAGCATCATCTGTTATCATTTCATGTCTCCATTCTAGTCCTCCAACCCAACCATGAAAGAAGCGCTGTCTTGTGTGCAGCTCTGTATCTCTACAGAGATACAGAGATACAACCTATTACACAGTTTAGTTTAATAAATACGTTCTGATTGGGCTGCTAGAAATCTTTAATTCTAATGATTACAAAAATAATGGCAATTTTCTGTTTCTGGCCCAATATGTAAGGAGCTTGGAAGTTACTGCTCCTCTCCTAACAAGAAAAATGCCAAACAAACTGAAAATTAGCCATTCTTCTTAGATCAGTACAAGAATTGCGGTCACAAGGAAAACCACTGCCACAACAACTGGAGGGAGAGAAAATCGGAGTGACAGTGAATCGTAACTGACCAGAGCAGAAACGTCTGCAGGACACGGAGGTAGAACCAGAGTAAGAAAAACCTAAACTATAATTGACAAATTGCTGGAGGATCCATGTGAACGAGTCAGAAAGTGAAAAACAATGGCCCACACTAACTGTGCCCTTACTGTGTTCTGGGAACTGTCTAAGCACGTTACATTTATCAGATTACTTGTGTCTCCCAACAGCTTTAAGAGGAACCCATGTTACAGGTAGAAAAACTGAGGCATAGGGAAGTTCAGTAAGTAATGTCAGAGCCAGGATTTAAATCCAGGTGGACTAGCTCCAGAGCCCACATTGTTAATACCTACACTATATTTGTCTCATACCAGTTACCAGTAGCCTCTTGGGCAAGGTCACATAAGCCAGTCATGTGTCAGGTGAGACTCTGGGAAAACCTAAGACAATAGGACATTTACTCTCTACAAGAAGCACTCATTAACTCTCACCATTAGGGACCACTCTTTCCAATGACCCTAACCCAGTGCTTCTACAACATCTCCCCATCTCACCGCTGCCACAATTAATAAGGTGTATTCTCACTTCATGAAGGCCACCATAAAGTGTCTCTATGTCAAATTTTCTTCTAATTTCATTCTTTAAGGCTCATCATGCTTTGTGCTAAGTACTATATCCCTCCCAGGACAACTAGAGCCTAAAATATTGTCATCAGTGATGAATATGTGTTCTCCAGGTAAGGTGTATTGCTAGTAATTAAACAGTATTAATTCCATCAGCTTTGATTTATTCTGCTCTCTTAGTAATGAAGCTCAGTATTCTATTTTCTCTCTGCCTAGCACTGAGCAATAGAATTGGTGTTTAAGGATTATCATATAAATCTACTTTTTGGTCAGTCAGTGTTGGGGAATTTTTTCAATATATTACAAATGTATTCATTATTCCCTCGTTCATAAAAATAATTAAAAGCTACGGCTGAACACAAATTCCCAGAGCACAAAAGCCTGACTGGCAGGCCACTGCCAAATACCAAGGTTACCAGCTTCTTAGTTTACGGGTTTCTTAAGGAGAACTCGTACCTACTCATTCAATAAAGGGCTTAGGTGGACATTTCCTGCTGGTGTTCACAGGAGTTATAAAACTAAAACCCTACACATCAAAATGAAAATGGGCTTCTGTTATTTTCTGTATGTTCTTAGCAATTCAGAAATAACTTACCCTAAAATAAAAACTACCCCCCTCCAAAATAAAATCCCAGAATTCTTTAGAAGCGATGCCCAGGATGCTAATAACATGTGTTCACATTCTCTTAAAATAAAACTAAATAAAGAAAGAATAAAGCAAGGAAGGAAGGTAGAAGGAAATACAAGTAGATCCAGTCCATCATTGTGATAGCCAAGTTTCTCCTTAGATAAAACAGACATAAAACATGTACTTTACAAGCCTCAGATGACCTTCAAGACATCTGAGTACAGTTATCTATGGATTTTTAAGTATAATTAACGACTTCTGTTTTTCCATTTAAAGAATCGGAGTTCTGTTTCCTTGACAGGCAAAAGCCAATCAATCTTGTTTTCAAATGCTAATACAAGCAATTACAAATAACATTAATTAAAATACTACAGGAGCTGTTAGAGCTTGGGTGGTAGAGCTTTTTTTCTTCACCGAAACTCATGAGGATTCTAATTTGTGGGTCGAATTGAAGAAGAACCCTTGGTTTGATCCATTTCTGGGAGGAAGAGCTGGCCCTTGAAACCCAGCTGAGAGCTGCAGAAATCCCCTGGTCTGTGAGGAATCCCGGGCCTGCAGAAGCCACAATGCTTATCGCACACCTGGTAGACCAAATGTGGCAGATCATTTTATTTACAGTGCGAATATTAATTTTCTGGTTTTGGTAACGAAAATACAGTGCTCATTTGTATTGTTGTAAAACTTGTAAATATGCCCAGTAGGATAAATAATATCCAAACAACATCCTAATTAAAAGGAAAACTCAGTTGTCTTGCAAGATAATGTAAGGAGGGTACATAAATTGTAAGTAAGATACATGGTAAAAATGAAAAAGACAGACTGGATAGGAGAGGAATGAAATAAGATTTGGAAATGTGCTTTTTAAATGAACACAAATTGTGAGATAATGTCTCACTGAACAATAAAAATAACAAAACAGTGGCAAAGATGTAATAGAATTTCCTGTGTACACCATTTTAATCTTAATATAATTTTCCCTAGTGCCTCCACAATTACTGAACTACTACGACCATTTCTTTCTCACTCTGTCCAAAGGTTCTTTGCTGCAAATAATTCCCTGATTATGAACACGAAAATGATCTAGAATTTGACCACAGTGCTTTTTAAAAATGACATAGTGTCTGCTCAGGGCCAAAGGCCTTAGGGAATGGCAAAGTATGGGTAATTTCCTCAGGGAAACAGAATGAGAACACGGAAAAATACTTTCCCACTTCCTCCTGAATAAGGCAACCCCACACTTTTGCTGTTGTTGTTCTTTTGCTCCTGTATTCAAAAGAAGGAGAAAAGATTTCTACACAGATCTGGACCTACAGAGTGTTAGAGCACAGAGCTGATGCCAAAGAAATTCTAGGTTTGGCAAACAAGTACCAACGATATGACCTGAGGAAAATTCACATCAGTTCGTCCTCAGTTTCTCAGTCTGCAAAATGGAGGTGAAAATATTTATCTCTTAGCTTCACACATGATACACAAATGAATGTTGAGTAAATGCTACTCCAATATGGAGGTAAGGGTCCAAATATGATTGTGAAAGGTTTTCTGGTGTAGACACATTACATCCAGAGGAAACCCTACATCTATTACTGACCCCAACTGAGGAAGCTCAATAAAATATTCAACTCCAATCCAACCCCATTTACATCTCAGATATATGCAGACATCTCACACTCATGTAGGTCTTTCAAGCTATGTATATATTTCCTGGGTGTCATCAATGTTGTTATAGATCTTAAACTTTTAAAAAAATACCCAAAAGTAGAGACCATGCCCTACTTATTATTTTGCCTTTCATTTGGTGTCACTCTGGAGTAGGAATTCTGTTTTTGCTAAACATCCACTCAAATACTTTTTCTTTCATTCAGAGTCTAATTTGTTTTATTAATATATTATTTTTCAAAAATAATTTATCAGGCAAGAGAAAGATATACTTGCTCATGCATAGAGAAAATATGTGCCAAATACATCAACAAATCCATTTTATTAAACGTGCCATCAATTAATCCCTTTGTTGAATAGAATGCATAACTATATAATGTGATTAACTTTTAATTTTGATTTTTTATACTAGATTAAACAGTAGAAGAATTTTGGGCCACATGAAAATGGATCTACAAAACAAACAAAGCTGACATAACCAGAAAAGCTAGGCTCATAAGCAAGTATTCTTATAATATGTGATCTTGCTATTAGAGCTGCAAATCATGAGCACACTATATTTATGAATTTTGCATTATTTTTTTCTAGAAAAATTCTAAGGATTTAAATTGAAGTTTTCAAGTCTATCTGATTTCTTAATATAAAAATCAATTTCAGTGGTTTTTTATTCTGTTTTTTTTTTAAAAGCCTCATTGATCCAAATGCAAATAGAGTAAAGGCTATCATTAAATACATCCCCAGGCATTCCGTATTCAGACTTCATAATCAGAGATCAGCTGGTAGGAGATGATTACAAAGGCAATTTGAGATTGTCTAAAAGATCACCAAAGTGGACTTCTTTTCCAAAACCAGAGTCCTCTTCTCCAGGAGATGTGGGTCAGCCATCTTTTATGGATGTTCCTCCAGTCCATTGTTTTGGATGATCTCGGCATACTCCTTGGCGGATGTGTAAGGCGCTCAAGGTCTAGCAGGATCCTCAAAATCAACATGGAAGAGACCAAACCGGCTGCTATACCCGTGGATCCACTCAAAATTATCCAGAAGAGACCATACACAATATATTTTGCAATTGACTTTATCAAGGTGGATAGCCAATTAAAAAAAAAAGAGAGAGAGAGAGAGAGAGAAAAGGAAAGAAAAAAAAGGAGAAAAATTATATCTCTGGGAAGTTTTTTCGTGAACATACAAAATCACTGACAACTAGTGTGGGTATCTTTCTCTTGCAGAGGATCACAGGAAAAAAAAAAAAAAACTCTCAATGCTCTTTTCCAATTTTCTCTTTTAACCAAGTAGGGTTTCCATTCAAGAAGTTAAATTACATATCATTCTAATTATTTGGTTATTCATTCATTTTGATGAATGTTTTATTCATCCATTCATTTACTCAATAAATGTCTTTTTCAATATCTACTACTTTTCATACACAAAGAAACACATACACACACAGAGTTTCTCCCTATTACCTAGAATTATATTCATTAAAGACACTGCTTGGCTCTCACTCTCCACAGATGACGTGATATGCTGTGTGGAAAACACAAAAGGCTCCACCCAAAATTTGTCGGATCTCATACAAGAATTCAGCAATGTGACAGGGTATAAAATCAAAGCACAGAAATCAGTTGCATTACATACACTAACAATGAAACAGAAGAAAGAAAAACTAAGGTATCTATCCCTTTTACAATTGCAGCAAAAACCATGAGATACCTAGGAATAAACCTCACCAAAGAGGAAAAGGATTTGTACTCTGAAAATTATAGAACACTCATAAAAAAAATTGAGGAAGACACAAAGAGATAGAAAAACACTCCACATTCATGGATTGGGAAAACAAATATTGTGAAAATGTTATGTTACCTAGAGCAATCTATATATTCAAAGCAATCCCTCTCAAAATACCATCAACTTTTTTCACAGATCTAGAACAATTAATCCTAAAATTTGTATGAAAAGATCCCAAATAGCCAGAGGAATGTTGAAAAAGAAAACCAAAGTTGGTGGCATCACAGTTCTGGACTTCAAGCTATATTACAAAGCTGTAATCATCAAGACAGTATGGTACCAGAACAAAAACAGACACATAGATCAATGGAACAGACTAGAGAATCTAGAAATGGATACTCAACTCTATAGTCAACTAATCTTTGACAACACAGGAAAGAATATCCAATGGGAAAAAAACAGCCTCTTTAACAAATGGTGTTGGGAAAATTGGACAACCACATGCAGAAGAATGAAACTGGACCATTTTTTGAACCATACAAAAAAAGACGCTCAAAATAGATGAAAGACCTAAATGTGAGACAGGAATCCATCAAAATCCTAGGGAAGAACATAGACAGCAGCCTCTGTGACCTCAGCTGCAGCACCTTATTGCTAAACAGGTCTCCAAAGGCAAGGGAGACAAAAGCAATAATGAAGTTTTGGGACTTAATCTAGATAAAAAGCTTTTGCACATCAAAGGAAATAGGCCACAAAACCAAAAGACAACCTACAGAAATGGAGAAGTTATTTGTAAATGTCTTATCAGGCTAGTATCCAAGATCTACAAAGAACTTATCAAACTCCACACCCAAAAAACAAATAATCCAGTCAAGAAATGGGCAGAAAACATGAACAGGTATTTCTCCAAAGAAGTCATACAAATGGCCAACAGAAGCATATAAAAATGCTCAACATCACTAGGAATCAGGGAAATACAAATCAAAACTACAAAACTACCACACTACACCAGTCAAAATGGCTAAAATTAACAAGAGAGGAAACAACAAATGCTGACCAAGATGCAGAGAAAGGGGAACCCTCTTACACTGCTGGTGGGAATGCAAGCTTGTTCAGCCACTCTGGAAAACAGTATGGAGGTTCCTTGAAAAGTGAAAAACAGACTTTCCCCATGACCTGGCAATTGCACTACTGGGTATTTACCCCGAAGATACAGATGTAGTGAAAAGAAGGGACACATGTACCCCAATATTCATAGCTGCAATGTCCACAATAGTCTAACTATGGAAAGAGCCCAGATGTCCACCAACAGATGAATGGATTTAAAAAAATGGTGTATACACATACACACACACACACACACACAATGGAATATTACACAGCCACCAAAAAAATTCAATTTTAACCATTTAATGACATGGATGGATTACGCTAAGTGAAATAAATCAATGAGGGAAAGACAATTACATGATATCACTCATATGTGGAATTTAAGAAACAAAACAGAAGATCATAGGGGAAGGGAGGGAAAAATAAAATAAGACAAAAACATAGAAGGAGACAAACCATGAGACTCTTAACTATAGAAAACAAACTGAGGGTTGCTAGAGGGGGAGTGGGTAGGGGCTGGGGTAACTGAGTGATGGGCATCAAGGACAGCACATGATGTAATGAGCACTGGGTATTTATTATATGCTACTGATGAATCACTGAACTGTACCTCTGAAATTAGTAATACACTGTAAGTTAAGTAACTGAATTTAAATAAAATAAAAAATTTAAGTAAATAAATAATAAAATATTCTTTAAAAAAAAAAAAAGGAGAGAAGACACTGCTTAACTTCCGAATGCAACCTCTAGAGAATCCAGAAAGTCCACTAATAAGTTAAAAGAGGTGATAACAATGGGGCTGAGATAGCCCCAGGTATTACCTTGCGTCCCTATGACCAAACTGAGACATGTATTATAATTCTGGAAATAGGACCCTAAAGTGAAAAGGATCGACATACAGCTCTGGTTGTATATATATCTTAGACTGAGTAGGCGCAAAAATGTTATGGCATCCCCTCTGCCCAACATCTAAACTCAGAGTGGTGTTTAAACCCTCTAAGAACCCTCTAAGAGCCAAAGCAATGGGTCACATACACATATGCACATACACAATATTCTATATAATTTCATTTGTGGATATCCTAAATCCCATCCAGGGACTCCTATAGTAATATGTCAAAATGTGGAGAATTTTCTAAGTAGTTTTACACTGATTTCTATCATGGTAGGAAATTTAACTCATTTTTTAGTATTTCAAGCATTTTACTAATATTACTTTTGCATTAATATTTATTAATTAGTATTTTAATTTAATATTTCAAGTTGGGGGGGAAGAAAGAAAAACCTCTGGGGTTGCATGAATTGTTGCATTGAACATTTCTTTTAAAACCAGAATAAGTAAACTCTATATATGGGATGCAATAAAATCTATTTCCCAATACAGAAATTAAATAAAAAGACAAATTTCCTTTATAAGATAGACATATTCCTAAATAAGTTGGGTGAAAATGAGCCTTTATATGATATACTAAATTTTAACAGTATTAGGGTTCACTCTCAACTACAATGACTCCTCTAGCATTAGCAAAGCAAGATCCACTCTACCTTTTTCTTTATACATCTGTACTTTTGGGATCTCTTAGAGGAACTATATCTATAAACCATGACACAAGTGTACATTCTGAATCATTTTGGAAATTTATTTATTTATTTATTTATTTATTTATTTATTTTACTACTGATACTCCATAGACAAAAGTTTCCTGAGCAGTTAATTGATGCCTAATCCCTCTACCTTTGTGCATGGAGGCATGCAAAGTGCTGTACTTAGAGAGTGCGTTATGAATGGCCTCAAGGCAGGAATTCAGCCAAACCAGATTGGCTCTTTTTAAATAAAGTATGATTGGAAAATGAAACACATAACATTCAAGCACATCAAGCTTTGTAGGAATTAAAACATGTATAGATACTCCTTCTTCTACTTGTCCACATTGCCATTTGTGTCTCCTCCCCCCTCTGTCAACCACAGTGGCAAAATACCAATTCTTAAAAATAATTTTATAACTAACTTAAGTTTGACATGGCATGTATCTAAGAATTAAAATAACCAAAACCAAGTACCAGGTCAGAAAACCACTATCTTCTTTGACTGCCTTAGAATTCAGTGTAGAGACATGGGAGAATAGTTCTTTTCCCATTTGCAGAACTACTGCCCAACACAAAAGCCTGCCAGGGAGAAAGCCAGACAGCTTCTGCAAACACACACAGTACCATGGAACACGCACAAAGGATTGATCCATATGCTCAACCAGGGGATAAAAATGATGTGGAGCCTGCTTGCAAGGGAACAAAAGGGAGATGCTGACAAGTTCATTGTTAACTGCCAGGAGTTCAGAGGCAAGTACTAAACTGCCCCAAGTACTAAACTACAAGACACTGTGGGTGTCTCTGCGTTTTCATTGCAGGAACATTCAAAAAGAGAATTACGTGGTTAGGGCTGAGGAGCTGGCCTGCTGGAATCCTTCTTGTTGTGCTACCACAGGGAAAAATGACAAAACCGTGCTAGAGCCTACATGCCTCTCCTCTTCCGATCTCCTCAAGACCAGAAAGAGACCATCATCACATTTCTTGTCAATGTGATTTACAAGGTCCCACATCTGAGAAGGGAAAAATCACTTCTGCATGTTCACTTTCTTTCTTGAACCAGAGTTGCAGGCAAAGTATACACAGACTGGCAGGGACTATGGGTGGGTACAAAACACACTGGGATAAAAATTACAAACATACAGAGCCAGCATTTGGTTTGGGACACAAAGTCCAGTGGAAAAAGCCTCACAGTCAGCATGTTGCATAAAAGATGCAAGGCAAAAATGTCTAAGACTTGCTAATATATTAAAGTCTGTTCTAATTAGAAGAACCCTGTGCCAGAGTTGTTCTACACACACGCACACGCGTGCACACACACACACACACACACACTGCCCAGTTTTAGCCAAACTGAGAAGGTTGAGGAAATAGCCTTTCATCAGACCACCCTCATTTCTGGCAAAACTACAAGGTCATGGGGGTCCCCAAACCGTCTTCAGTTTCAATAATTCGCTAGAACTCGCAGACCTCTCTGAAACCCACTATACTCACAGTTGTGGCTTATTATGGTGAGGGTTACAAGTTAACATCAGCCAAAGGAAGAGATGCTAGGTCAGAGATAGTGGGGGGGTTGGGAGGGGCACTCCACACATGAAGCTTCCATCATCCCCTCGCAGAGGAGTCCTGGGATGGACATGTGACAATATGCACAGAGCACTCCAAGCAGAGAAGTTTACCTGAGCTTTAGTGTCCAGAGTTTTTATGGTGACTTCCTTACACTGGCATGATGGATTAATTGGTTGTCCATGTGGATGAACTCAGACTCCAGGTCAAGTGATACCATGTTACCTCAAACCCCACCTTCAGTCATATTATTGGTCTTTCTAATGTTAATAGTCCCCACCCTTAACAAGAACATTCCTTCAGGTATGACATAGATTTTCTCCCTAAAAGCTGAGGACACAGACCAAGTTGTTATTTGGGCAAAACCAATTCTTTACTACACACACATACACAGAGATACAGACACATACACAGAGATATACACCTATTTTAGAAGCTCATTATTTCATGATGCTGAGCAGAATCTTCTCATATTATTGCTTTATAAAGTGCCATGTTTTGCCTGTGTTTGTCACATTACAAAAGGCTAAAAATTGGGCACTTGGCTTCAGTGGGATTTATTTCCCAAAAGTTTATAAACAGAGATAGCCTTTGTTTTCAGGATTACTTAGGACTATATAAGACATCCATGACTATGGCAAAATAGTTCAACTATCAAACAAATGACTCATCTACAGACCTAAGCTGCTGTGGTGAGAACCAGTGGAAAGGTTCCAAACAGTGTTCTAGGCAGCAGTCCCACAGTAGAAAAATGACGGAGAGAAAACCCCAGAAAGGAGTGAGAAGAAAAAATAGAAGCACCTAGATTCCTATGTTCTGGTAATGGCAGATGCCATTATTTGAGCAAGCCCTCGTAATGAAAACAAGTAAGCATGATGCATAGAATTTTAAAAGCAGACCTTCAAAACAATGAAAAGCTGACAATTTCATAGGGAATTACCAGGCCAAAGAAGAATGAAGAATGAAGATTGCTAGGCATGGCAGCTACTTTCACTTCATGGAGTTCTCCCACCTTAGGAAATCCAAATCTTTTCCTATTTCCCGGGGTGTGAGGCTAAGTGTCGAAGCCCAGAGATACATGGCAGGAAATCTGAGACCCCACACAGACAAAACTAAGATCTCCAAAGACTAATCCCTCAGGGGAAGGGTGAGCCAGAAGAAAAGAAGTCACTGAAAGTCTCAAGCCATCTGGTGGTTCAGAAAATGTAAAGTCCAGAAGTTGGATAGAGGTGGTCTGGGACCACCCAGGTGCCTTGAAGACACACATTTAAATACTTTCTGAAAGGAAATACCCATATTCTAAACCTTCAACCATTAGCACAAATATTTTTAAGTATAATCATCAGCTCATTATCCAATATAACCAGAAAGACATGGGAAAACAATGATAACTGGAAAACCAACAAAATCAACAGACAACAGAAACAGGGGTACCTGGGTGGCTCAGTCAGTTAAGAGTCTGACTTCAGCTCAGGTCATGATCTCACTGTCCAAGGAATGAGCCTGATCAGGCTCCACACTCAGTGGGGAGTCTACTTCTCCTTCTTCCTCTCCCTTTGCCTCCCCCACTACCCTACTCTTTCTCTCTCTCTCTCTCCCTCTCTTTCTCTCAAATAAATAAATAAATAAAATCTTTAAAAAACAAAACAAAACAAAAATAACCAGAAAGGCATGGGAAAACAATGACAATTAGGAAATCACCAAAATCAACAGACAACAAAAACAGACCCACAAAGAAATCAGTTATTAGAACTGTCAGACAGACTATAAAATATCCATGTTACTATGTTTATATTGTAGAGATGAAATATCTTCAAGGTTCAGGAACCCATAAAAAGTGATGTGGCAAATTTGAGTAAGGAAACTAAACTAACACTTGGGTTTGAATCTGAGATGCAGAGGGGGCCTCCAGTTTTTCATGAGTACAATGTAGACACTAATATCTACTCCTAGGGCTGCTATAAAGATTAAATGAGATAGCATGGACCCTAGCACAATACCTCGCCCATGTCCTTTTCTTCTCTGGCCAGCCCTTAGGAGAATACGGAACCCAAAGTAAAAATATATTTTGATGTGCCCTCTCTCCACCAATCCAGATACTTTAATGAAGTCAAAACTGGGTTTAAATGAGCATCTGGGATAATGTAAAAGGGGAAGAGGAGGCAGAAGGACAAACTTAAGTCTAAGAAAGTGTAAGGACAAAGGGAGAGGCATAGATCGACTGTATAAATCTGAGAACAGGGCTCCTTACATTACTTAAGAAACTCCTTTCTTTCCCCAGGGTGACATCCCAAGGTCACTGCCTGGCTTCCTGCTTTCCTGCATCCCAGGAAGCAGTTCAGAGACCCCTACAACCCTGAATTTCAGGTTTCCAAGCTCTTTAACTTTTAAGATGTTAGTTGAACAGGTACATCCTGGGATTTACTTTGTGAGCAGCAAATCTGATCCCAGATATGGAAAACAGTAATAGCATGGTCTGAGTCAAAATCCTTAAGTAGTATGTGGCTAAGTCAATATTCTAACAAGTCCAAAAGGCAGGATGCAAAACAAGCTCAGATTTGAAGTCACTGACATAGAATGGGAACAGATCAAAGACAAAGACAGAAGCTGCAGAACAGTCTTGAGGAGTGTCTGCAAAGGGTCATGGAGTATTTTCTATTTGCATTAACCTATTGCTGAATATGTAGCACATAGAAGAACTGGGCTGATGAAAAAAACATGGAGCCAAAGCAATCATCAGTATAATTACTAATCCAGCAGGGCATTGTTTCTCAGTGTTGACTCTGACCACCTGAACCACTTGGAATTACCTAGGGTGTAGCTAAAAAAAAAAGTTTGTTAATCCCACAACAGACCTACTAAAATCAGATCTCTTGGGTAGTATTATGAGCTAATTATAGCTCATATAGCCTCAATAAATACAGCTAATTATAGCCCCAACATCCATATTGTTGAAGCCCCAGCCCCTAGTACCTCAGCATATGACCTTATGTGGACATAAAGATTTTAAGGAGGTGATTAAGTTAAATTGGAGGGGGAAACAAACCATGAGAGACAGTGGACTCTGAGAAACAAAGAGTTTTGGAGGGGAGAGAGTAGGAGATGGGGTGAGCCTGGTGGTGGGTATCAAGGAGGGCACACACTGCATGGTACACTGGGTGTGGTGCATAAACAATGAATATTGGAACACCGAAAAAATATAAATAAATAAATGGTGATTATGTTAAAATGAAGTTGTTAGAGTGGGCCCTAATCCAATGGGACTGTTGTCCTTCTAAGAAGAGAGAAGTCACCAGAGGTATGTATGAACAGAGAAAGACCAATGAGGACACAGTGAGAAACTGGTTATCTGAAAGCCAAAAGGAGAAAGCTCAGGAGAAATCAAACTTGCTGACACCTCAATCTTACACTTCCAGCTTCTAGCGACCTGCAAGAAAATAAATCATTGTTTAAGCCACTTGGTTGGTGGCATTTTCTTATGGCAGCTCTTAGCAAACTAGGTTGAGATCTGAGAATTTCTGTTTTTAATAAACAACCTGAGTGATTGTTACACTTTCTCAAACAGTCCAGTTTGAGACTACTACGCCTAGAATAAGCTCTAATAGTCCACTACAGTTTTTTGAACAGAGGCATCCCTCTCGAGGTTATAAATGTAGATGACTCCCTTAGCCCCTCAACACTCATAGCCGGAGATGCCCTATGCCAAAAGATACCACAATGTGCAGGCCAGGCCACCCCACCTTTCAGAAATAGGAGACCACAGAGAGATCAAGGTGGGAATCCTGCAAGTTCAAGAGCACCAAATGCCTGGCATCACCACTTAATCAAAGCCTCACTTTACTCCAGTGGATCATGAGACACCTTCCCAATTCACCATGTGTAACTGGTTGAATGGTGTCTCCCCGTGAAGATCTATCCATACAAAACCCGTGAATGTGACCTTATTTGGAAAAAGGGACTTTGTAAATGCAGTTAAAAATGATCTCGAGATGAGAGGGGTGCCTGGCTGCCTCCGTCAGAAAAGCATGCAACTCAACTCTTGATCTCCAGGTCATGAGTTGGAGCCCCACATTGAATGTGGAGATTAATTAAATAAATAAAACTTTAAAAAAAAGAAAAGGAGCTCATGATGAGATCATCCTAGATAATGCTGAGTCCAAAATGCAATGACCAATGTCCTTAGAAGAGAAGAGGAGGGGAGAAGACACACAGGGAAGAAGGTAATGTGAAGAAAGAGGCAGAGATTAGAGTGATTAAGTCTTGAAACCAAGGAATGCCAAGACAGCCACCAGAAGTTGGTGGACAAGCATGGCACAGATTCTCTCTCAGAGCCTCCAGAAAGAACCAATCCTATTGGCACCTTAATTTTAGATTTCTGGCCTCCAGGACTGTGAGAGAATAAATATTGTTTTAAGGCACCACGTTTATAGTAATTTGTTACAGCAGCACCAGATCATGTACCATACTCTTTGTAGAGTAATTGCCAACGGGGCTCCAACTCCCAAACCACCCACCTGATCTTGCTGAGAGCTTGTGAGAACCTTTTCTCAAGGCCAAAGAGAGAGAAATCCTTCCCAGGACACAGTTTGAAGCAGATTTTCTGGCAATTGCCCCCACCAACCTTGCAAATGTGTTTCTCTGAGCTTGGTTCAATTGCACAGAGCCCTATAACTGGAGGACAGCTTTAGCAGGATAAGAGTGCCTGCAAGGGAACTGGCTCACTGTCTTTCCCTTTCTTCAGAAAAAAAAATAAATAAAATAAGGTAGAACAACATCAGGAAGTTCTAAACATAGAAAATGCACACTAAGCCCCCCACCCTAACTCCAGGTGAGTATCACTGGCTAGACAGCATCTGTGAAAAGGCCCAAATAATCCCAACACAGGAGGTCACACCTGCACATAGGAACTCCTAGTAACAAAACCTATGACTCTCTGAAAAAAGAACCTGAAAACCAAAGGCTAAGTTTTAAATATTTTATAGGAAAATGCCAATTAACCAGAAATACATTGTAAGGATTTCTTAATTATCTGTATTGTTCCTGTTACTTACATTAGATTTGGGAGAAAAAAGCCCACAAACAGCAAGCAGTTGAAAGGTATTAAAAAATATATTTTTATTTAGCTATAAAGCTGATCTGAGGATAGGTATACACTCAGTGTCACCTTCTATAATGTCTCCATCAGTATTACTTTCACAGTTACCTCTGTGAAATAGATAAGTTCTTATGAAACCCAAAATTCTGAGCAAGTGAAACTCTCTTCTAGGGATGCCTGGTGGCTCAGTCGGTTAGGCATCTGCCTTCAGCTCAGGTCATGATCCCAGGGTCCTGGGACTGGAATTGAGCCCTGTGTCTGGCTCCCTGCTCAGTGGGAGCCTGCTTCTCCCTCTGCACCTCCTCCACTCAGTCTCTCTCAAATAAAATCTTTAAAAAAGAAAAAAAAAAAGAAAGAAAGAAAGAAACTCTCTTCTACCAGAAAACCTTCCTTCCTTCCTCCTTTCCCTCTTCCTTCTCCCCTTCTTACTTTCCTTCCAGGACTTTCCCCTTCGTAAAATGGGGCCAACAGAATCTTTTTATGAGGATTATGGTATTAAATAAATTAATATATATAAACCTGTGAATAATACTAAGTTTATAGTAAACACTCAACACATTCTACTTGTTGGTATGGTATTGTTGTTTCTTCTCTCTGGAAGGGCGATGACTGAAACCTGTTTTATCTCTGCCTCCCATCTGGCTTCAAACAGCTTTCAGAGGGTGTAGAGTCGGCAAAAAATGTTCAGTGCTGAGAACCAGAGAAATCAGGGCATCAAGGGAAAGAGCAGCATCTGGGCCAGGGTTTGTGCTCTGTGGGAAAGGGTCAGTTGTGGGTCACAAAAAATAAATCACTAAAGACAAGGACCTTGGGGGAGGGGGGCAGACTGCCTGAACACCGGATGCTGCAGAAGCCTCCTGGCCTCAGTGTGCTGGGAGGTGGGGACCACATCGCTCAGGGTTTCCAGGATCCTACAACAGCCACCCCACAGTTATTAAATAAATATATATTGGGCTAGCAATTGGGAATACAATGGAGAGCAAAATAAACAACCCCTCTTTTTATAGAGCTTAACAGCGCATGTGGAAGACATATCTTAATCCAATTACCACCCTGTGAGCCTTTAATTACAATCTGCGAAGAGTATTATGGAAGGAAAGACATGGGAACTGTGAGAAAGAACAACGGATCAGCTCACATTTATTGAGCCTTTAGGTACTGATCCCAGCATTTTGTGTACGCTTAACTCATTTCCTCTTTACCATAAACCTATGAGATAGATACTATTATTGTCCCCATTTTACAAATAAGGGAATTGATACATGGAGAGGTGAGGTAAGATTTACAAGATTCATACAGCAAGTAAGGGAGAGAGTTGGGTTGGAATCCAAGAGAGAGAACCACAGAGGCTGCTCGCTGAGCCACAATACTCCATTGAGTCCTGACCCCTGTGGTGGGAAGATCTAGCTCAGTCAGCAAGGGTGGGAGAAGAAGGGGAATGGAGCCATCTCCTGGAGCAAACTAGAGCTGAGAGCTCAGCATTCACTGGGGTTATCTACTGCCATCAGCCAGGGTTCTCTCATAACTCTAAGTGACAGAAACTGACCTTGCCTGATGAAGCATAGAAGGGTCAAGTTGGAAAAGCAGACTCAAACAAAGCTTTCAGGACCAGCCAAAAACACAACACAGAACTGGTGGAAGGAAGAAACTTCCTTAACGGCTACTGACGCAATGGGCACTAAGTCCTGCAGTGCATTGCTGCCAAGACCTAACTTCCTGCAAGCAGACCAGCTACTACTTCTGTACCAGAAGCTGCACCTTATAACCAGTCATTCTCAAAAGGGGGATACCGATGTTACTTTGCTCACCAGCACAATAGGTCCTGCCTGCCTCAAGCTGTTCACTTTCATATTATCTTCTCACGTGGATAAGTCTGATGGGCAGAGACTAGATCACATGTGTGTGCCCTGCCCTGACAAAACCTGGAGAATATCATTCTTTACCTGGGCCAGACAAAACTCTCAGATGTAGCCAGGGTGTTCAACAGGTGCTAGGCAGCCAGAAAACATGACAGGTGTCCACTTCACGAGATGAACAAGGACAAGAGAAACCCAAGAAAAATGAACCACGTATGTGCAAGATCAGACATGGGAAAGTTAATAGCATATTTAAAGAACTCCCAGAAGGCGGTTCAATGGATCATAGAGACTTATCAAGAATTCATAGAAATAGAGAGTAGAACAGTGGTTACTAACCAAGGGCTGGGGAGAGATTACTCAAAGGGTATAAACTTTCAGTTATAAGATGAATAATTTGGGGGATCTAATGTACTACGTGGTATTTATAGTTAGACAATTATACTGTATTATGGACTTGAAAGTTGCTAAGAGAGTAGATTTTAAATCGTCTCACCACAAAAAGAATTAAACAGCTATGTGAGGTGACGGAGGGTGTTAGCTAATGTTACAAGGGGAATCATTTCACAATATATAAATGTATCAAATCAACACACTGTTTACCTTAAACTTACACCATATTATATTTTAATTATATCTCAAAAAAGCTGAAGGGGAAAAAAAATAATGGAGAGAGAGGAGAGAGTGCCATAAGGCAGGGGACATGTAGTTCCTTATAAAGATTTCAAGGATTTTGATCTTTATCCCAACCACATTAAAAGTCATTGAGGGAGTTTAAGCAAGGAAGTGACTTTAGCTAATTTGCATTTTTAGAAGACTGTGACCTCTATGGAGAATAAATTTGAGTGTAGCAAGAATGGAATCCAAGAGAGTATTTAGGAGTGATTGCGGTAAAGCATGAGGGAGATGATGGGAGCTTGGTCTGAGGTGGTGTGAGTGAAGACAAGAGAGAATTAAATGGATTAAATAGATATTCAGATAAAATCAACTGGATTGAACAATTCACTGGAGCTCAGTGGGGAAGGAGATAAGGTAGCAAAGATAACACGATTTAATGGATATCATTATCACTCTCTGAGTTCAGGTATACTGGGCATAGACAAGTTTTGGAGGAAAGGCAGAGAAGATAATGAATCAAGCTTTGGTTATGATAACTTTAGGTTTCTTTTTTTTTTTTTTTTAATCTCCAAATGAAAAATTGAAAAAGTCAGAGTAGAGTCTGAAATGGAAATGTGAATTTTGGAGTCATCAAGTAAAAGAGGTAATTGAAATCATGGTTGTCAAACACAATTTAGAGACTAAGAAAACAAGACATTGGCACAAGCCTTATGGTAGTCAAATATTTAAAAATAAGCTGGAAAGGGAAATTGAACAGGAGGACCAGAAATATTCTATATCCTTGACCTGATACAACCATAGATGACACTTTCTGTGGACATAATTTGACCAAAATCAGACAGCTGAAGAGGGAGAATTTGGAAATTAACACTAAGGCAGTCTGACTCCAAAGTCCACAATCCTTCTATCAGAATGGAATGGAAAGATTGTAAACCAAGACTGTGGGTGACATGCAAGGGTCACAGCCACAATGGGAACATAACCAGACCATGGAGAGCATAAACTGGATAAGGACCTATAACATCAATACCCTAACAGCAAAAATCTAGTACTTACAGTGTAGGGAAATTTCTCAAGTCCTCTCCACCCCTTTCAAAATCCCCTTCTATTACTACAGGAAAGATTCAGGATCAAAACCAAAAACCTTGTCCCCAGTGAGAAACAGTAGTACTCAATTTAGAGGATAGTAATTGGCCCAGGTTTTGCTGGGGGATCAGGTTATGAAGCTATGACCTACATAGGTAGGGGTCTCTCTTTCGAACACTCCTGAAGTTAGAGTGATTAAGATAGCATGGATTCTTTCCCTTTGGAACACACTTTGCCAAGGCACGTACTTTGTTCTCAATCTCTCTTTTTCCTATTTGACAACAGGCCCAGAGCTTCTTGACTTAACTTAGACCCAGGACAGAAGCAGGTGGCATTGGTGGGAAGGGATGCACCCTCTCCTGTTACCTGCTGCTCTGGTCCTATTTCCTAGGGTATGATATAGTGGTGCTGGTTTTTATCCTACTAGAAGGATAAATTCAGAGATCCTAAGATTATTTTAAGAAAAATTGTGGGGTTTTAGCCTGTTTTAACTCTGGGCTTTAGACTAACCTATACTACCTGGGGAAAAAATAAAATAAAATAAAAAACTACACCACATGATTCAGCCTCACTCACTAAACTTCTGAAGAGAATGGAGGGCCATGACCCAATTTAGGTCACGGGTCCTCTTGTCAAATATCATATGGTGACTCCAAAATTTATATCTCCAGCTCTTGCATCTCCCTTACCTGCAAAATCTCTATATAATTGACTAATTGACTTCTCCCCTTTCATTCAAAATGACATTTAAACTTTAACATACATATTTGTACATTAATGTTCAAATCATCATTATCCACAATAGCCAAAAGATGGAAATAATCCAAACCTCCATCACTGGATGAATGGTTAAACAAAATGTGCTATACTCTTACAATGGAATATTATTCGGTGTTAAAAAAAAGAATAAAGTTTGATACATTCTACAATATGGATGAACCTTGAAGGCATTACACTAAGTGAAATAAACTAAACATGGAAGACACATATTGTATGATCCCATTTATATGAGGCACGTACAATGTCAAATTCACAGGGACAAAGTAGAATAGTTGTTTCCAGGGATGAAGGGGAGGAGGCAATGGGGAATTATTGTTTAATGGACCCAGTTTTAGTTTGGGAAAGATTAAAAAGTTCTAGAGATCGATGCAGGTGATGGTTACACAACATGAATGTACTTAGTGCCTCTCACCTATACACCTGAAAATGGTTAAAATGGTATATTTTATTTTTATGTGTTTTAATTTTGAAATTTTAAAAGCTGATTTTAAATCAATTTAAATAAATACACAATTTAATACGTATAAAATAGAAGTCTTGATTTTTAACTCATTCCTCAAAACTGTGTCCTTCCCCCTTCCCAACCAGATTTTCTTTTTTTTTTTTTTTAACATATAAAATATTTTTAGCCCCAGGGGTATAGGTCTGTGAATTTCCAGGTTTATACCTCACAGCACTCATCATAGCACATACCTTCCCCAATGTCCATAACACAACCACCCTTTCCCTACCCCCTTCCCCCCAGCAACCCTCAGTTTGTTTTGTGAGATTAAGAGTCTCATGGTTTGTCTCCCTGCCGATCCCATCTTTTTTCATTTATTCCTATGCTACACCCCAAATCCCCCATGTTGCCTCTCAACTTCCTCATATCAGGGAGATCATATGATAATTGTCTTTCTCTGATTGACTTATTTCGCTCAGCATAATACCCTCTAGTTCCATCCACATCATCGCAAATGGCAAGATTTCATTTCTTTTGATGGCTGCATAGTATTCCATTGTGTGTGTGTGTGTGTGTGTGTGTGTGTGTCCATTCATCTGTTGATGGACATCTAGGTTCTTTCCATAGTTTGGCTATTGTGGACATTGCTGTTATAAACATTCGGGTGCACGTGCCCCTTTGGATCCCTACATTTGTATCCTTAGGGTAAATACCCAGTAGTACAATTACTGCCAACCCAGATTTTCTAATCCTAGCAAATGGCACCATCTATCTAATTCTTGACACCAGGCACCTAGAGGTCACCCTTGATTCTCCCTTTGCTGTATGCTGTCCAACTGCCAATCTGTAACTGGCTATGCCTCCATCCACATCTCTATCCCTCTACACTACCACAGTAGCTTCCTTACCAGTCACCTGCCACAACTCCTACATACAATATAGCCAGAAAGTGTAAATTTTTAAAAACCATTTAACTGATGTCCTTCCCTGCTTAACTCCTCCACTCAATGGTTTCCTATCTTACTTAGTGCAAAATTTGACATCTTTATATGATCTTTAAGGCTTTTTATGATCTGGCCTCTGCCTGGCTCCCTTCTGCCTTCTCCTTGCTGTCTTCTACCTCCACTGTCCAGACACACTGGGCTTCTTTCTCCTCTTGAAACTTGATGAGCTCTTTTCCATTCCATGATCTTTACCCTTACTTTCATCCTACTTGGATCACTCCTCTAGGTCCTCACTTTATGGCTCTTTATTGCCAATAGGTCTTAATTTAAATTCCTCTCCATAAGCTATCTTGTCTGATGCCCCAACTTAAAGTTTTATTCCCAACCAACCCATTGTCTCTCATATCATCCTGTACTATTTTCTCCGTGTCCCTTATCATTAAGTGAAAATGTCTTATTCATGTATTTACTTATTTTTTATTGTCTATCTTACCCAGAAGACTGAAAATCCCATGAGAAAGGGACATCTGTCTATTTCTTTCAATATCCCCAATCCTGAGAACAGTACTTAGCACATAGTAGATGCTAAATAAACACTTGTTGAAGGAATGAAGGGGGGACAATAAATGGAAGGAAGAGAGGAAAGAAGGAAGGAAGGAATGAACAAATGAAGGGGGGAAAGGAGTCATCTTAATAGGATCTTAATAAGACTCTGGTCTCACTATTATCATCTGGATATTTGAATCATAGCATCTTCAGTTTGAACAACAAAGTTTCAATGGGTATTGATTCCAAATCCACACCTAACATCTGAATCTCTGTTACTACACTGCTGGCTGTCCCTATCCAGCCTTTGCTTCCAGTCCCAAACTGTTGATTCCAAGTCTCCATCCACTCAGACCTGAGATTCCTCATCACTTTCCATTATCCTCTTACTCTCTGACATTACCCAAAAGCTTCTCCACTATCTCAGCTGCTGCTACCACACTTCACCTCTAATTCCTAATATTTCTCAAAGAACTCTTTATTTGGCCCTTAGCTGCATGTCTGGCATAGTCCCCTGGAGTATTTTCCCTTCTTGAGAACTCTGGAGCTCTCAACCTTCTTGAGCAACGTCACTCCACTCTCTCGGACATAGTAGGAGCTTGAATGATGGCTCTTGGTCCCAGAAATCCCCTAGGGTACCAGAGCGGAGCCCTAGGAGAAAACATCTCCCACCTCATGACCTTATCTGTAGGCCTGATGCATGTACTTTAGAATAACATCATTTTTCTTTTAGTCCATAAGAATATTGATCTATTGGGGCACCTGGGTGGCTCAGTGGGTTAAAGCCTCTGCCTTTGGCTCCGGTCATGATCCCAGGGTCCTGGGATGGAGCCCCACATCGGGCTTTCTGCTCAGTAGGGAACTTGCTTCCTCCTCTCTCTCTCTCTCTCTCTCTCTGCCTGCCTTTCTGCCTACTTGTGATCTCTGTCAAATAAATAAATAAAATCTTAAAAAAAAGAATATTGATATATTTGTATATAGAAATAGTCCATCTCTAATAACTATAGCCACCTAAGAATAGCCCTCAAAGAAAGTGACTGGTACTCCAGATAGAATTATCAGAGTTCCGGTTTTCCATACACAGGTGATAGGCTAAGTTCTAGGTTCTATGGTTTTAAAAGTGAAAAAATAAGCATTATGGCTGATTAAAAGTAGTATAACTGCCTGTGAGGACACAAATAAATAAATCATGTGTACTTTTGCTCTGAAACTGATTTAGGGCTTTAGAACTATAATTTTTTAAACCAAATCTTGAACATATAGAGTAATATTAACACCTTCTTCTTAGTTCTTTCTTTAATTCCTCCCTTATAGACACAAAATATTTTATTAAGCATCTACTAAATGCAAGTTATTGTTTTAGGCAGAGTCATTCTCATAGAGGAGAGGAAAATCTGATGTAAAGTTACTGTTTTAGGCAGAGTCATTCTTATAGAGGAGAGGAAAATCTGATGTAGCCCTTACCCTCAAGGTCAAGTAGTCAAGTAGAAGAGAAAAGCCCCCACATATTTTCTCTGATTTGCTTCTCACTCAACACTCTTAACTTCCCTGTTGTAACATCAATAAGACATGGAACTAACTATTTGTTCATTTTCTGTCTTCTACTCCAGACTCTAACCTCCATGAGGGCATTAAGCACATGGATCTTATCCTGGTGAAGGGTAGGTGTTTAATAGAATATTGTTTAAATGTATGAATGCTACAAATGAATATAGAATACTGAATATAATGTCACCAGTATAAGAACAGAGAAAGGGTAGTTCGCAAGAAGGTGAGATTATTTTCTTGGTCACAGTAACAAAATTCAACTCTAAATTCATCTTATCCAAATAAAAAGAAAGAAAGATCTTCTTCCACTCTGATCAAATCACTGCTCATTTTGTACTCTAGAATATTTTTGTGTGATCACAAGGACCATCTCTCATCAGTTACTGGAATTCTTATACATATATAATAAATGTTGAATAAATTATATTAAATGCCCCTCAAAAAAGCCATCTTCAGAGGAGTCAATGCCACCTTTTGCTAATGACAAAACAAGAGGAAGCAAGCCTTAGCATTATCCTCACCACAATAACACCACAAAAACACTTCAAGTGTTTGCATACAGTGGCCACTAAAATGGCCTAAAGTCAGGAGATACAGGAAAGTGAGTAATAGAGAAGAAAGAACAATGGCATCTCTTTAAAATGCTACTGTGTAAGTGTTCATATTGCTGGCACCAAGTTCAAGCCCAGGTGGGTACACCTCACCCAGACTGCCTGTCCTGGCCTATTGTACAAGTCTTGCTAGTCTGCTTTTTAAGGACAAGGAAGGACATTGCTTGGTGATGTGGCCACAAGCTGTTCAGGGAAGAGACTTTGCTCAGCACATTTCAGCTACTGAGCAAGGTTGGACTCATTTCAGAGACCCACATAAAATAAATAATCATGCAAAAGCAGATTCGTTCTGATAGGGCTCTGACAGCTGCTCTGAGAGGTGGATCCTTGCAAGCCCATCTTTCAACAATGAACTGACCCAAAGATCCAGGAAAGCTCCAGACAGGACCATATGGCCTGGAATAAAAACATATTTCAAACTCTGTTTATTATGCATATCTTTCAAAGGTCCACTACTCTGTGATGAAACATTGCACCTGCAAAGCTTTAATAAGCTTCCCAAGCAAGTACAATTATAAAATCGCAGGCACCTGAAGAATTTGTCTTCTCTTACACTTAGCTATGCACTGCCCACCAATGACTGGTCTCATTCTTTTTAATTATATAGGTTTGCAGTATTTTGTAAGCTGCGATCAATACTTATTCAGAAAATAAAACTCCTTATAGACCTCAGCATGAGGGCCATGAAATATCTCTCCTCCTAAATTTTAGGGACTCCAACATTATTGCATAAAGAACCTTCCAATATGCCTGAAAGGAATAGCAGCAGCTCAATCATGCAGCCCTGCAAAGACAGGAGAGCCTTTGACATGAATTTTGGCTGGGCTTCATTCATCAGCAGTGGCAGGGGTAGGAGGGAGCATGAACAGTTTCGCTTCGTAAGTGAGCTCTGTGACTCTACATCCGGTCCAAATATTTGAGATGCACAGTCTGTTCATTATTCACTCAACAAATATTCACTGAGCAGCAATTATGTAGGCTCTGTATAGACTCCCCAAGCTAGGTGTGGTGATTCAGCAACAAACAACACATAATTTCTGTCTTCAGGAGTTGATGGTCTCATTGGGAAGACAGACTCAAAATGAACTGATTTAGAAATACAAAAAGACATTAGAGGGTCAAAAAAATGGGGTTACTTAACTCCCCTGGGAACTTCAGGTACAGCTTTCCAGGGAAATAGGCATTTGAGTCAAAACTTGAAAGGTAATAATTCACTAGCTAGTTAAGTAAGAGAAAGTATGAGCCCACACTGATATGGTGGGAACTCTAACCACACATCAATTTTAATGGCCTGTCCCAAGGCTACAAGCACGGTGGTACCATTTGGGGCCGTGAGTTCTGTTTCTATCCTTGCCTCTAATCTGCTTAAGCATTAACAAGACATGTGTCTCTGAGATTGTTCGCATGATCCAATGATGGGTTGAGAACTAAAGATCTTTACAGATCTATTGGCACAGAATCCTTCTAAGGTTCTCTCCGAACTAAGAGTCTACTTAAAATTTGGACCTTTTCTATTTCTCTACCCCAAAACAGTGCACAGTGATATATCTTGGGATTTAGAAGTAGATTTTACACAAGATAGCTTAGCCTAATCATTATGCAGTGTGATGGAGTGGCTGAGTCTTACTGCCAAGATCCTCTTATTCCCCTTAAACCTATGGTCTTGCAGCAAAAGAGACTTTGGATCGTATAACAGGATTACATCAGACTCGGCCTTCAGGAATACAGGACCAATAATGATAGATGAAATAAAGATTTTGACTATGAAATTACATGTATACCTAGAGACAGATGAAAAAAAAGTAACTGCTGCTTCCTAGAGGTGCTGATGATGCCATCAGTAATATGCAAGAAGATGAGTTTTTTGTTTGTTTGTTTGTTTGTTTGTTTTTGACCACAGGTCGTTATTTGACAGCTGCATTGAGATAATAAAAGAGAGCAACAGAAAAGAGACAGTGAGGGAAGGGAGGGGAAATAAAGGAAATAGGAAGCAAAGAGGGAAAGAGGAGTTCAGAAGAAGTCGGGGCGGGGGGAGAGGGTAAGGGAGGGAGGAAGGCAGAGAAACTTTCACTTACTATAAAAACAGTGTCCCTAAACTGTTTTTATCTCCAGGCTCTCAACAATGAATCATAGTATGTAGCATGAGCATTATCTCTCAAGGCTTTTTAGATTCAAGGAGAGTAACAGAGGAGTACAAAGATGGCACCTGATACTGCCAGGCACACAGAAAAAGGGACAGCTATGATATATTGCTAAACACCATGTTGTTCACAGCAACCCTGCAAGACTGATGTTATTATGTCCATTATATGGATAAAGAAAATAAAGTTCAAAGTTAAGTGTGTTCAAGGTGAGCAAGAGAACAGTTGACAGAGAAAGGATGAAGACCCAGCAATCTGCCTCCAAAGTCCATGCTATTTCCAAGACCCTATTTTGCCCTCTTCCTAAGTCATCTTCCTGAAACCCCTGCACAGGAGGTAGAGATTAGCCATTTTTGTCCCTGTCCTACCTATGCTTTGAAAGACTGTTGATCATAGCCGTGTAGGTGGCCATAGCCGATGAAGTGTCAAAGGAATTCTGAACAAGTATCCTGACACTGAGCATGTCACTGACAGGTACAGGTCCGACGAGTTGTCTCTCTTTATTTGACTTCACTGTCTGTCATATATCAGTTAGTCTTTTCTGGTTTGAGAATTAAAAAGACAAAAATATTCCTAACAGGTGTCAGCAGAAAGGGAGAGAGAGTAGAGAACTGGAAAGCTTTGTTTTTCTATGAACTACAGACAGAAAAAAAAACATCATTCAAAGAGAGAATGGAATCAACAGATTTTTTGGTTTTCCTCTGGCTTATGGTAGAACTCTATCTACGTTCCTTGAACTCCATTATTTTTCTTGATAAATATTGACTTTGTTAGAATTTTAATAAATCTATTTATGAGTTACTTCACTGAGGTTCAGAAAAGCTACAGACCACCTCCCTCACACAATTTTTCATTGACCACCTTGAAGAACAACTTTCTTGAATGAAAGATGGGGTAAGTTTACTCCTGCTTTGAAGCTAATAAGACAGTAGTAATTCACATTTACTGCATGTTTACTGGCTACCAAGCACTGTTTTAAGAGCTTTATATGCATATCTCATTTGCTCTTTTCAACAACAGGGTAGATACTCTTATTATACTCATCTTAAAGCAGAGGGAAAATGAGACTTAGGGAGGCTGTGTCATTTGCCCAAGGTCACGCATGTGATAATACATCTCAGGTATGGTCTCCTTTGTAAACTTCTTGTGGAGCAGAGTGGTTTAGTAACTTGGAAATGATTCTGGAAGGATAACTACATCATCTTATTTCTATTGGATTTTTTATAATTTTATATTGAATATAATATTTATTCTTTCAGTCACTCAAGTTTTTTTTTTCCAAGACACCAAAAATATGGAAATAAGTAGGGTGAGATCAAAATCTCAAAGGGTTCCTCTGTCTTATAAAGAAAAAAAGATACATAAAGGAGTAGTTATAAAACAATGCAATCAGAATAAATACTGCATGTCATGGGGCACAGAAGAGAAACTCCTGACTCAGCAAGGGTATTGGGGAAAGTAAACATCAGACCTTCTTTAGTGTAGATAATGCTAGAACAATCTTAAAGGGCAGATAGAAGATAATGAGGAAGAAAGGGCCAGAAAGTACAAGAAAAAGACAAGGACATGTTCTGAGAACTATATCTAATTTGGTATGACACAAGCATTGATAAAGGCAAAAGGGCAAGGATAACCCTGAGGAAGTGTGTAAAAAGTGTGTAAAAAGCCATGTCATGGGAGACTTTCTTTGCCATGTGCTAATAAATTGCAATTTGATGCTGAAGGTAATGAGAAACCACTAGGAAGTTTTAAGAAAGGGAATAAGAAGACTGAGTTTGCATTTTAGAACCATCTTCCAGAAGTCTGGAGACTAGAGTCAGGGAGGCCAGTTAGGAGGCTTCTAGAGCCTTCTATTCAAGAAAATTGCAGTGGGATAAGGAGGGACCAGATACCAGAGATATTAAGAATCAAATCTTACAGCCAACTAATTGGAAGAGTTTAATATGACTTCCACATTTATAGCTCTGTCTACTGTCTTAATAAGAGAGAATTCAATAGACGGATCAGGTTTGGGGCATTAATAAGAATAATGAACAAGGCACTTTACAGTTTACAAATGAAATTGACAGATACGATTTTATTAGTATGTAATGTAATGTAATGTAATGTAATGTAATGTAATGTAATGTAAACATCCCTCTGGGGGTTATCCTCATCTCAGATGGGAGCCCTGAGCAGAGAGGCCAAGTGACTTGTTCAAGCTCCTACAAGTAGTAGAGGGAAGAACTAGAACTTAAACCCTTTCTAAATCCCATTTTCTTTCCACTTCCAACACACAGAACAATAGTAGCAGAATAGTAATGATGATAGCAAATGTATGTGGAGCCCAGGTTCTATTCCAAGAACTTTATATTTATCAGCCCAGTGATTCCTCACCACATGCTCAGTGGGCATTGTTGTCTCCATTTCACAGCGGAAGCAAATAGGGCACAAGGATATGATACAGCAGTGAGCTGTATCAGCTGGGTTATACCTATCACCACTTTTCCTGTGTGGCAGATCGAAATGCCATGGCAAGTAGAACCACAGAGCCATAAGTCAATAACTTGATCCCATGCATTCTTCATCAAACATCAGGTTTCTTTCTGAGCCTGTGGTCTAGGGGAACCCAGACCCAGGTCCTCATTGTTTTAACCCATATATGAAAGAGAACCATTTTCTCCCCAACCCCAATTCCTTGAGTTTATAGGCAAGGATATCCAGCACTTCTTAGATGGGCTGCTAGTGTTGTTTTTTGGAAGCTAGAACCAGTCTCTGTTGATCAAGTTTGAGTTTTCAATAGGGAACCATTTTCCAGCAGCATTAGTGTGCTGGGCTGTGCTGTCCTGGAGCGGGATAAACAACCTTAGGCTTGACTGCCCAATGCATCAGGCTGTGGAAACAGCCCTCTGGAGGACACTACTCACCAAAAGCCCATTAGCCAATTACTCAGAGCCCGTTTAGTAAATGAGCTCTTTCTGTGTACTAATTAGAGCCCTGTAAAAGTAAATTTGCAGTGAGAAGCTAGCTCTCTGTGGCCAGATTCCTCTCTGGTGCACCTCAGAATGAGGGTCCTGGAGAGGCAGAGTGGATCAGTGAGTGGTACAGCCATTGGTGGTACAGCTGGTACTTACCAGCTATGTGGACATCAGCAAGTTTTTCTGGCCTCAGTTTCCTCATCTGTGAAATGAGGATTATAGGGCCTAGTTCATGGGATTTGGGAGGCTCAGATGAAGTAATACACCTGTGCCCAGCACATAGGAACTGTTCAATAAATGTTACCTGGAATTGTTTACTGCCCTTGCTTATTTATGTAGAACAACCCACCTTATTCCAAAGAATGTAATGTAAAAAGCTGAAAGGAATATATATAAATTCACTCAGGTTTGATTACTCAAGTTTTAGTAATATATTTACTCAGGGTATCTATGATGTCTGCTATCCTCCTCATTTGGCAATTAAGACATAATGTATTGTTAGTTTGCATTACTGTGTCACTAAGTGACTTTTCATACACCTAAGCATTAGTTACCTCATCAGTTCAATTTCGTGCTCCTTGAAGACAGATTCCAGGTACCTACATGCCTCCCAGTACCATCCAAACATTAAGTAGATATTCGTTTATTATTGGTATCCTTGAGTAAATTGTCATTCCTGATGAAAGTCAGCTGGAGTGAATATTGGTGTGTTACTACCTACTACAAATACTTAATTCTTCAAGACTGAAAGTTTCCAATGAATTTAATCTCTATTCATGATTTGGCGTCAAATTAGACATACATATAGTCAAACCCATAGGGCAAAATAGTAATAAAATAAGCTAAGGCAAAAACTTACTCTACTCATGAATCATAGTTGTTTAATTTAAGAGGACTTCACAAAGTTAAAGTAGATGAATACTAAAGCTTTCGTGGTCTTAACTCCCCTGGAGCTGGGTAACAATTAGCCTAAGAAGTAGAATAGACTCTGGAAACTAAATTAAAGTTCTGCCTAAATTAACTGTTACTGTCATTGAAGTTGTGCAAACTCAGTCAAACAATCTTATTGTCTGATAAATGTCAAGACCATTTCAGCATTCGTGAAAATAATGTGCTTGCGTATTATTGAAACTACATTAAGCCAACAGCCATTGTATGGGTTTGAGTACTTGATGATGATTTATTAGAAATTAATAGTTTTCAAGGTAAATACCAGAAATAATAACTTTGTAATGTGGTAAAATCCAACTCTATCTAATCTTTTTAAATTTCATCCTTAAAGGTATAAAAATAATATGTTAATTTGTTTAAAAGAAAAATAAGAAAAAACGTGTCACATCTTTCATTAAGCATAGGAAACAGCTGAATGGAAAAGTCAGAACCATATACCGGCAGACCTATCATTCAAACAGACTTAGGTAAAGAGTTAAGTTACTCTTCAGTATCAGGCTTCTATGGAAATAATTTTGTACTTAAAAAAAAAAAGGAAAGAAAAGAAAATCCTAGAATAGCTTCCTTTCTTTAGCATGGTCATTTTCCTGATTTCACAAGCAGAAGCAAATACAATGTGACTAGCTAATTCCCAGATGCATAAAGATTTAAACTCATGTCTGAACACTGGACAATCAAATTATGTAGTACTACAGTAACCAGAAATAAACTCAACACATAAATGCAGTTTATTCGGTATTATTAACACAAATGAAATTTACACCTATAGTCCTATGCATTAAAAGTAACTTTTCCTATATCAAATAGCAATATTTTGCTATGCCAATCAAATTAAACCATACGGAAAGAAATCAATCCTATAACAAACCTTTGAAAAGTATGGCATTTATCATGTTCAAGACAGGTTAATTCCAGTTCTAAACAAACTTTTTTCCAAACAAGGGCTTTTGTTTTTATTCTATTCTTCATTGGAAATGTACTTAACACAAACATTCTGTCAGTCTAACCACAAAATCCTTTTTCTTCCACCCTATGTGAATTAAAAAGAGAGAGGAAAACAGAAACAAAAAACAAATACACACACACACACACACACACACACACACACACAATCTTACCAGACCCAGACAAATTTAACTGTATTGATTTTAGGCAAAAGTGGGACTAAAATCCTATACCAAGAATGAGAGGCTAGAAAAATTCTGGTGATAAATGTTTATAGAAAAAGCTGTGTCCCCTTGTTCCTTGTCAACAGTGCTTTGGAAACTAATTGTAAAATCACCTTAGGAAATGTACTTGACTAGTGGGAGAGAAGCCATCTTTAATGGTTTCTGAAGCCCTAAACTACACAGAGCTCTGCAGATGAAAACTGATAGCCTCAAGTAGGGCCCTAACCTGAACAATAACTGCATCAGCCACACTACCTGAATCGTGTTCCTAAATTAGCAGCCTCTGCAGCCTCCATTAGTTCGTATTTGAAAGACATAGTCAAGACCAGTCTTCCAAATCAAGTACCACAATAGCCTCATCTACAAGTTATGAACAGATGAACAATACAGATGAGGCAAAAGGAACAATGTCTGCTCTAAAGCGCATACAAAGTGGAATGGAAGGAAAAGAAATGCATAGGGTGCACATTTTAGAGCAAAAAGAGACCTTACCAGTAACCTAGTCTGGTCTTAGAGCTTCCATCACATGGGAGTGTGCGAGTGGAAATGCAGGAGGCAAAAAGATTTCCCTCTGGCGAAGAAGAAATGAACACATGGTGCCAAATGCCTGTGGGGCTTCTCAGGGTTTGTGCAGGTACCTTATTGTTCTCCTCAGCTTTTCAGCTGGAGATGTGAAATTTGCGTTTAGTTAAAACCAGTCCACTAAAACATCAAAGTGAGTTTCTTTGTTTTGCCTTAATTTTACCATATGCATCCTAATGAATTCATCACACATTCACTTATTAAGTCAATAAATATTTACAGAGAGCTACCAAGTATCAGGCATGGCCCTCGCTGCTGGGGTATAGCAATGAACCAAGCCGAGAAAAGTCTCTGGGAGGGGACGATCAATAAACAAGAGCAGACACGTATATATCAGGTATTTGTGAATGATATAGAGAAAAGAAATCAGGGTGAGAGTCAAGATTGTCAGAAGATGCTATTTTATGTAGAATGGTCAAGGCAGGCCTCACTGATAAAGTGTCACTCGAGACAAGATTTACAAGAGAAAGGGAGCAAATCTTGAGAATATACAAGCTAAGCATTCCAGGCAGGGGAAGCAGCAGGTAAAACCATTTTTGACATGTGTAGGGAACAACAAGGAGGCGGATTTGAATGAGAGAAGAGAGTCGTAGAGCAGGAGTAAGTGGGATGTTTAGAAGAGATCAGGTAGGATCTTCTGGGCCACAGTAAGGACTGTGCACTGCATGCAGAGTGAGATGGAAAGTCATTAGAATGCTCTGGGCAAAGAAGTGGCATAGTCTGATCTGGCTGATGTGGAAAGAGTGGGGCACCAGGGAGCAAGCAAAGGGTACTTCAGGGAATTGCCATTAATTGGTAGCAGCCACTGCCCAACAGAACTTGTTTTTTTCAAGACCTCAGCTCATCACCTGCTACCACAGCCACTACAAACACCTACACACAACCCAGTAGATCTAAGCAAAACCAGGAGAGAGGGGTCACCTTATGAGTGTGTAGAGCAGCAAGCATCATCTCTTCTTAGACCTCTCCATCATCTCTTTCTATAATATTGAATGACCCAAATGTCCTCCCCATCTCTGCAAAGTCAGGGACTGTGATCATTTCCTGCATGAAGTCCTGAGCAATGGGATCCTCAGAGTTCCCAGTGTGGCAGTGGGACGAAGGGCAAGAACAGGATGACCAAGGAATGATAGGCAGTGTTCTGGGGCAGCCTGTATGCATATGGATTTATGGTTTACCAGAGCAAAGATTGAGAAAATCCCTCTTCATGAACAAGTGCCAGAAAACAGAAGGATTTAAGCACTTCCAGAAGGGTCATTCAATGAAGGAGAGGATCCTAAAGCAAGGGGCCACAGAGTGAGTGGCCTGCCCATGGTGTGGGCTGAAGCTGCCAGGAAGACGTGGACACTGAGCCAGGTCTCCTGGACCAGTATACTGGGTAGGGCACGTATGAAGAGAGCATTCCCATGAGCACCTATAAGAGGTCACTCTTTGGTGCCCTGTCCCACAGAAGGGTGACAACCAGTCGATAAACGAAGACAGACTAAAGGGCTCCGAGAAATCCTGAAAAGCCCCTTACCCTACTATTGCTTCTTATGTGATAACAGCATTCTAGAGATATCTCACTGAGGAATTCGCAAATACAGCTTTCTCTGCCTACAGTTTAAATTGTGAAAACACCTCAGTGAATATCTTCTACATTTAAAAAAAAAAAAATGCCATAGTGAGGGAATGATTAAACAGAGCTTACATTATTCACCTTTTACAGAATTAAATTGAAAACAGTTCAACGCAGAAAGTTTGAACAGCTTTCTCACAGAGTCATATTCACTTGTTCTTGGGGTTCTCCAAATTTTTAAAAAGGCAAAAATAACAGTTTCAAAAATGGACTATTTTAAAATCATATATGATTAACCTAAGAAATATTCTCATCTATAGGAAAAGCACTGGAATGGTTCTAGGCTGCCTCTTCCTTTTTAACTATGATTTGATGAGTAAGTCACTTCACTTGTAGTGATTATGTCCTCACGGAGGAGCTGCAAGGTAGAAAGTGTTCCTAATCTGCAGTCCTACAGTCCTCTGGGGAGGGGTTCCTCTTAATATCACCTATCATCCTTTTATTACCGCACTGTATCCTGGAGCCCACTTATGAAGTTCTCATGGGCATCTCTCAGTTTTGCCTACCTTGCATTTACTTCCCACCAACCACTAATAAGAACACCCCAATTTTTATGGCAAAATCATACTGCCCACACTCAGTATACACAGTCTGGATGGGACTGGACACATCCCGTGAATCCAGTTGTTAACACAAAAACTATTTCTGTTCAATCAATATTTTCCAAAACTAAAGTCACACTGATTGGTTCAAGGATGAACTCCTGATTCAAGCTGTCTAATCAAGCTAAGACAAGCATTGTCCAGCGAAGTAAGAGGAACTTATTCTCTTCTGGTCTCTTCGAGATCAGAATCTCGATCCTAGAAGAGAAAAGCCTAAATCTGCCAGCAACAATCACAAAGAAAGAGTCTGAGGGTTGAAGAAAATCCACGTAAAAGCAGAATCAGAATATGGAGAAGAAATAGATCTCTTTAAACTATTAAGTCCAATTAAGAAGAACTATCCTTGGATCTGTCACTTGAGCAAATAAAATTCCTTATTTCTGTTTTTGTAACTAAAACCAGTTTCTGTTACATTTTTTGTACCTGAAAGACATGTGTCTGATACACATGGTCCTCAAATTTAAAAATTTATTCAGATTAATACAGATATACAAATATTTCTATAAAATATGTAAATAATATGCCAAATAAAATATAAATCAGTGTAAAAGTTTTCTAATTTTTATTAGAAATCTATAGCAATCTCTAGCAAAGGTACAGTCAGAAAATTTCAATAGTCCTTTAGGTTTTAAGATTTTATGATGTTTAAAAATCTTTGTATTACATAAATCAAGGTATACACCTATGCGCAAAATGGTACAGGGGATGTTTGTCTACAGAGATTAATCAAAATTAATCAATAAGCAGCTGTGTACCTTTGCCTGATATTGTGAAATGTGGTAACTTTGAGACAATGATGTTACATTGTGGGTTTTGCACATTAGAGACATGGAAATAAGGTTGTGAATTCTGAGTAAGACCAAAAAAAAAAAAAATTAAATCCAAAAGATGCCTTTTGTTTTGATCCTTCCTTTGGTGCCAGTAGAGATTTCACACTGGGTAATATAAATCAGCAACGTGCTAATTAAGCTGTGTTTCTCACTGTAAGGTCTTTCTGTGCTTCCCTCAAAGTGATAACAAATGGAACATCATCATTTTCCTTAGATCCGAGATCACAAAATGTCCACGAGCAATATACAGTTGTAGTGATACAATAGCCAGCAAAAAAAAAAAAAAAAAAATAGGCTTTAAATATCATCCACCACAAAACTTGGAATATAAAATGTGAAATTTGCAGAGGTATGACTAATGGGGTGATTTCTACTTTTCCAGCAACTGAACACCCAGTCCATGAACTGAGCACATATAATACTTAGAAAACAGTCTTAGAGAAAACTGACAGATATATAGGGCATTTTATCTTGCATTATGTGATTTGTAGAAGTAATCTCAACTGGAAGTACTTCAAAGGAAGGCATTAAACAAGTGTAAAATAACTAATCTACAAGTATTTATTAAGTGTTTGCTATGTAGCAGCCAAATCCAAGGTGATTGAGGAGGAAATAAAGTGCAGTCTGAGGACCCTGTTGAGAGTGACTTGCTAACTATGTCCCCCTCTCTCAGCCTCATCCCCTTCACATGTTCCTGAGACTAATTGATTCAAAACACAGTATGACTCACTTCATTGTCCAGTTCAAGCATCTCCAGGGTTCCTCTGCTGCCTCCTCAATACATACTGGATCTCTTCAGTTGGCATAAACTAATCCCAACCTAATCTCCTTGCCTTACCCCCCAGTATTCCCCTTTGGGTGACATCAATCCAGGTTAGCATTTTTATCTGAGAAGGAATTTATTCTAGAATGGCTATGACAATGCTCACAACAATGATGACAAAGAGGAAAAAGATGAAGAGGAGGAGGAGGAAGAAGAGAATGGCATTCTTTGACTGGTTGCCCTGTGCTAAGTATTAGCCACTGTGTTAGGCATTTAATGGCCGTTAAGTCTCCTTATAACCCTATGAGGTGGATACTGTTTTCATCCCCACTTCTTTCTGTTGAGGTGAACTTGGCCTAACATAGACCTAACCATTTTAAAGTGAATAAACATTTAGTACTTACAATATTGTGTAATCACTATCTCTATCTGGTTTCAAAATGTTTTCATCAACCTAAGGAAACCCCATATTCTTTATTCAATTGCTCCTCATTCTCCCCTCCTCTCAGTCCCTGGCAAGGACCAGTCAGTATTCTGTCTCTATCTACATTTTAAAAGATTATTTATTTATTTATTTATTTGAGAGAGAGAGAGAGAGAGAGAGAGAGAGAGAGAAAGAGAATGAGGGGCAGAGAGATAGAGGGAGAGAGAGAAGCACGCTCCCCACAGAGACACAGGGCTTAACCCCAGGACCCAGGGATCATGACCTGAACCGAAGGCAGAACTTTAACCAACTGAGCCACCCAGGCGCCCCTCATCTACATTTTTAAAATGAAAAATTCAGTCTTAGAGAGGAGAAGCTATTGATCCAAATTCTCATTGGAAGGAATAATGGACCTGGAAATCTGTCTCCTTCTTTAAAACAGCTAATTGATAAAGCTTTTGCAACACAATTACTTGAAGAATAAAGTTATCCTGAATACAGGGACTAGAGATTGAATGATATATGTTGGGGAACTCATGACTTTAAAATAAACTAGACCCCTGCTACCTGGGAGAAACAACATGTCAGCTGTCCTTACCCTGAGAGTCCCCTGAAATTTCTTTCTAGTCAGTGTTTGCTCCCACCATTTATGTTTTTATAATATGAATTGAACACCTACTATGAGCTCACTGTGTAATTCTAAGCTATAACTACAATCCACTAAATTTTTTACGCTTTTAAAGCTTCCCAAAAGGGACAAAGTTCAAGACAAAATATCGACAAGCCCATATATGCCACACTTGGCAAAATGGGCCATTTTGTTTCTTTCATGTTGGTTTCCAAGTTCCTTTGTAGAATATAGTATGAATATTATGTAATACCTTATAGAGAGGATCTAAATAACCCAAACTATAATATGATATGCACACCGCAATATTATAATTGCATAATACTATAAGTTATGGTAATTTAATACAAATCCAGATATAATATTATTATACATAGGAAATCATACAAATTAATTCTAAGAGCCTGATATTCTAAGACATCACACCTGACTCCGAGATGAACCCCTACAATGGCTGTCTGATTTATGTTCTTTTTTTTTTCAATATTTTATTTATTTATTTCACAGAGATCACAAGCAGGCAGACAGGCAGGCAGAGAGAGAGGAAGGGAAGCCGGCTCCCTGCTGAGCAGAGAGCTGGACCTAGGGCTTGATCCCAGGACCCTGGGATCATGACCTGAGCTGAAGGCCCACTGAGCCACCCAGGTGCCCCTGATTTATGTTCTTAATTCCACCCCTGCTACTGCTTTTAGTCAGGGTATGCCTGAGACAGACATACAGAACCAATGGAGGAAGCTGCAAAAAGAGAGAATTAAGAAATCAGCTTGCATGATTGTGAAAACCAGAAGTACAAAGTCAACTGGGCAGGCTAGGAACCCAGGAAGGAGTTAATATTGCAACTCAAGTACAAAGACAGTCTGAAGGCACATTTCTTCTTTTTTGAAGAATCTCAATCTTTTTCTCTTAACGCTTTCAACAGATTGGATTGTCCCCATCCACATTATAGAAGGTAATATGCTTTACTCAAAGTCTACTTATGATCATCACAACTAAAAGATATCTTCATAGTACACCTCGACTGGTGTTTGATCAAATTTCTGGCCACTGCAGCCTACCAAGTTAACACATAAAATTAACCATCATAGGGTAGTTATGGACTAAATTTTGTTCCCCCAAAATTCTTATGTTGAAGCCCTAACCTGTGACTATATTTGGAAATAGAGCCTTCAAGGAAGTAATTAAGGTTACATGAGGTCATAAGGGTGGGGCCCTAATCCTATAAGACTGCTATCCCAATAAGAGGAGGAAGAGAGACCAGGGTCCTCCCTCTTTTTCTCTCCCCCATGCACACAGAGGAAAGGCTATGTGAGCACATAGCAAGAAGGCAGCTATCAAAAAGCCAAGGTGAAATGCCCCACAAGAAATTATCCCTGCTAACACTTTGATCTTGGATGCTAGCCTACAGACATGTAAAATAAAAAAAAATAAATAAATTTCTGCTGTTTAAGTCACCCAGTCTGTGGAGTGATAGTCCTGACAGACTGAAACACACCCTAAATCTCTTCCTGGTGGAATATCCAGGTGTTCACTGAGAACACACATCTGACACTGCCGTCCTCTGCACAAAACTTTCCAAAGACTCCTACTGCAGTCAAGGTAGAAGCCAATATCATTAAAGGCCTGCCCTGACCTATGGGATCTGTTCACACAGGTTCCCTTTCTTTCTCAATGACTCCTTTTCCCTCACCCATGCCTTTCCAACTATGTTGCCCCTCCCTGTTATCTCTGGGCCATATCAGATCAGATCCCAATTCATAGATTCTGTCCTGGTGCTTCCCTCCACCTAAGAGCACTGTTCCACTCTCATTTCCTCTGAGTCAATCCTCAAACAATCCCTCCTGAGTGAGACTTATGTTGCAACCAGCCTTTACCACCACTCCCAGTGTCACTCTGCTCCCAGTGTCTCTGGCCCCCATGTTCCCACTCCACTTTATCTATCCTCTCAGTAGCCCCAGGAACAAAGTGTTGTTATTATCCCCATTTTATAGATGAAGAAACTGGGGAATAAATGGTGTAATTATCTTGCCCTTGCCCATTAATCCCCAAAACAGAGTGACTAGGGTATGAAGCTAGGCAATCCTACTCTAACACTACACCCTTCATCACTCAACTAGACTCTCACTATTTTGCGGAGAAGGGGTGTGTGTGTGTGTGTGTGTGTGTGTGTGTGTGTGTATGTGTGCATGCCAGCACACACTTTTTACCCATTTTTTCATTTAATTGCCTAACAATTTTGCGAATTTGATATGGTTCCCTTTATACAAATGTGGTACAGCTTTTTAGAAGAGATTAGGCAACACAGCAAATGAGAGAATTCACATCTTCTTCCAAAATCTAGGTCTCCACTACTCCATGCTATCGCTGATCATCTATTGTGAAGCTGGGCCCCACCCATTAATAAGGTTGAAACTCACAGAGAGTTTAAAGCTTGTTTTTCAGAGAACTGATTCCCCCCTAATCAGCTACTGTGCCTTTTTCAGACCCCCCCTCACAAATCCACTAGCTGTCTCTGCAGAAGCCTGGACTCAAGGTCAACTGATGTGGTTCCAGCCTAGAAACAAGCAAGGCCCTGCAATCCTTACCAGAGTTAACAAGCCCAAGACCCCATTCATTCCGTTCCAGCTCTTGGAGCATGCCCATAGGCCCTTCTCCTTGTCCTAAAATAGCCTTCTGATGTCAGGGACTGAATTTTGCCTCATTCTGATGTTAAGTCTCCACCCTAATGTGAACATGAGATGCATGGTACATACATGTTTGTTCGATACTAGCCTTTTATCAAGATGTATGTAATCTCAACCCTTATGGTTATAAAAAACTTATTCTCTCCCTCTTGAGGATGCAGATTTGAGGCTTACCCTCCCATCTTCTCATTTGGTTGCCTGTCAAACAGTTTCCTTGCTGTGTGTCTGATGTCTCTGTGGTTTGTTTACTGTGTATTGGATGGACTTGGGTTCAGTTACAGCTATGGATAATATGAATATTACATAAATATGAATCTGGAATGAGTTTAGAGGTAAGACTCCCACATGAATTAGAGCCTTCTCAAAGACAGAAATTAGTAGTTTTGGTGTATTCTTGTTGTATATAGGGGCTAATGGACATATGCTTTATAGGATTCATTCCTTGTGGTCAGAGCTAACCTTTATATAATCTACATATTATGAGCTGAGGGATCCTAGAAAGTCTGTTATAATGCATGTAATTCCAATATTAAAAATGAAATCTATGAGTTATGGCATTACTATATTCCACTAAACCTTTTAAAATTACAACAGAGTATCTTCTAGAACTCTTTCTTTTTTAACTAACAAAGACCCAGACCTAGAAAATGAAGGAAATTTATAGACCTAAGTTGAGAAACAAGTCAGCCTAAGGTAAGGTTTGATCTAGCAGCTCAGATGGTCTCACCAAGAATCCAGGTTCTCTCCATCTACCTGTTCTGACTTATTTGATACCTGCTTCAGTCTCAGGATTCCCTCAGAGCCCCTGAAGCTCCAGGCTCTCCCTAAGTGAAGGTAACATAGTGGCCAGAGGCTCAGACTTCACTTTCCCATACCACATGGGGAAGACCAAGCATCTCCTTTCATAGCTCTAACGGAAGGGAGAAAAATAATCTTTGTGGAAATGCCAACAAATGTTTTCTTGCATCTCTTTATCTCTAATTAGGTTATACCTATTTTCTATGCTCCAATCACAGTGTCTCAGGAATGGGATTCTCTGATTGACTTGAAAAAATTAAGTGCTCCTCTTTGAAACTAATAATGGAGCCATTCTCGCTGAAATTAGGTGGCTGAAATGGGGACCAAATGCATTGCTTGGAGGAAATGTGCAACAATGTTAGAAAAGCTACCACATGTCCACTGGAAAAGAGTAAGGTATAAAACCATTTGGGGTTTTTAATACCTTATCGGGATATTGGTCTCTCCACTGATTGCTAAGTGTGGCACCTCGCCTGATACAAGACAATGAGAAGAGTGTGCAGAGGATGTTAATGTGGGTGGGTGTTGGGGGTGGCCTTTCATCTTCTGAAGTGAGAATTAGTAGAGCAGGCATATGCAAGAACTGGGACAACCTGAGGGGACTCGGTGCCTTAGGTCACCCCTGAGTATCAAAAGTTATGAGGCGGAGAAATCAGAGGAAAGCAGAGAAGCTCAAGAAAGAGGACGAGGTTTTGCCTACTTGACAACTTTGCCTTCTCTGGGAGGAATGAGCTGTAGGATGGGTAGGCTACAGAATGAAAAGAGATAGTTTCTGCAAAAACAAGCATACATTATAGAAATTCTCAGATGGGATGATCCTCCAGAGAATTTTGTTATATCCTAGCTAATTAGCCAAGGAGATAATTCATTTTACTCTTGAGAATCCTGTTTTCCCTGGGGGAAGGGGGGAAATATTCAAGGTCTGCAAAAAAGAGAGTTCCAGACTACTGTGAGTGTTGCTAAATACCAAACATTCCTTCTCCCTGGCTGGAGCTCAGCAAGGACAAAGCAAAGACAAAAGATCTGGCTTTGGGAGTAGCCACTCCCCTCACACTTTGCTCCACTTCCATCCTTCTAATCCTCCTCTACCCTCCCCCAGCATTTAGCCCAGAGATAGCTCACAACCTGGGAATGCAGATCCTGGAGAGAATTCCTTTTGTTACTGCCAAAATACACAGGAGGGAGAATCATGCAGTACAATGTGGGTGGAACACAAGGGAACAAAAGGCATGCCCAGTGCTCAGTGAATCATAAGAGCCTTGCTGTATTAAAGTGGGTGATAGCAGACAACTGCAGAGATGGTCTTAAGCAACAGAGTCCCCCCCAGTACAGAATAAAGCTGACCACAGTCAAAATGAAGGTGTGGTTATACCTAAAGAGGAGATACAGCAAGAGAAAGTTCAGCCATGAAAACATAGGAATTGGGCAGAATTTTGGACCAAATGTGTGCTCAGCACATTCAGGGACTTGAAGCCCTAGACAAATAGTACAGTTTTTTGTGTCTCCCACCGCCACCTTGGAGGAATAGCATCACTGGTGGGTCAGGCTACAAGATGCTTTTAGTCCTTGCTATACCTTGATCACCTAGCCAGCTTTTAAGCTTTTCTTCGTTTCACTTACAGCTTTCTTCCTGAAAGAGAATGTGTTGATTAATTGCTACAAATATCTTATGTCCTTGACAGTTGTATTTCAAGTCATAAATTAATAAATTGGCATTTGGTTTTATCTATCAGTGTTTTGCAAGTTGCTAAATATGTGTCTATTACATTAAAAACTGATATACTCTGGGAATACTGACAACAAACACTTAATTTTCTGAACAAGTACTGTGGAAGAGTAGAGCCATCTCTGGCTAAGATAATGTCCTCTGAAGGGTCTTTCCCAGCTGTCTGGATGGACCCTCTAGGTGTTGTCCCCTTTGCTCATGCCTTCAAACCACAACAACAATGCAGGGTAGTCAGGAAAGTCAACTTCATTGTAAAGGATTAGCCTCCACTCCAATTAGAAGCTTGAGAGAGGTGTTTATGTGTTGAAATTTGAGGGCCACTTCTTTCAAAGTAGTCAACAGTCAAAACATCATACGGGACTTAAGAGTTGTAGTGAGTCCTCATTGTACAAGTGATGACAAAGAGTCTCAAAGAAGCCAAGTGACTCATTTATGGTCACATGTTTTTGACAAAAACAGGACCCAGGATTCTCCGTTTAAATCTCAGTTTCTTTCTACTGTACCACAATGGTCCCAAAAGGCCATCAAAGTTATCACTATATCCACAAAAAGTCATCTTTTTCCTCCACAGTTGTTATTAAGTGAACTAAATTTGTAAATATAGCCAATTCCAGCCGATATCCTCCCTCCACCATAAAGTGTTGACATTTTTCATTGCATTTCAAAGGTAAAATGCCCTAATTCATATCAAATTATAGTTACCCTGATGGGTCTTCCATTTCCTTATTATCATGATCCTAAGACTTCACATAGAATTTCAATATAGAGAAAGTGAAATACTAATTTAATAAATTGTCAACTTGAGTTCTCATTTTTACATGACACACAGTAAGTTGCTGATAATGTCACAGACAGTCAAGTGTTAATTTTGGTATGAGGAGATTATACTGTTTGGGTTCTTGAAGAACTGGCATGTATGCTTTTGTTGGGTAAAGAAAATTATACAGCCCATGGTATTTTCCTTTTTCGTCCTGGCTGATGGGTGACTCAACAGTAAATGTAATGCTCAGTCACAGGAATTATTCTAGGCATGTTTTGGGATATTTGCATGCTTCATTCTGAGCCAGCCATGCGGGGCTCAAGCCACCATCAGGCAGAGCTGCCCAAGTAGAAACTATGCAGAGACGATCGAGAGTCCAGTAATGGGTAACCTATGCTACATCTGGGATGAACTAACTAAAATCTCAGCAAGATAAACAGCCAGGAAACTAGAACAAATAGTGTATTGGGCTAAGATAAAAACCACAGACAATAAAATAGGAGGGAAACACGTTAGCTAAAGACTGAAATCTAAAGAAGAAAAGGGCTAACCAGGACAAAAGTCCTGTGAATTCAGTTAAGTAATCTTACATCTACATTGTGAGTGTCTTAATTGGTTTCCCAGCTCAGATGCCTAAAGAGTCAACTTCCTTTAGTGTGACACCTTTGTTACTAATCCATCTAATTGACTATGTTAACTTTGTTTTAAGCCACATCTATTCCTATATGAAAGCAAGTAGACAGAGTCCAAAATATGTGGATGGACTTCAATGACCTTTCTTTAAAAAATCTTCACTCGAGGCAGTCATGTGCTTGGAGTGTTGAGGAACAGCTAGCAAGAAGGCAAGTATTGCTGGAGTAGAATGAGGCAGAGAGAATAATAGCAGAGAAGATTCAAGAGTTTGAAAAAGAAAGGTTTTCACTATTATGCTGTGTGAAATGGAAAACCATTAAAGAGCTCTAAGCAGGATATTTATATGATCTGACTTATGTTTTAGAGGATAACTTTGGCTGCTATAAGACAGAAAAATGGGGAACCAGTTAAGAGCCTATGTCATTAGTCCAGGAAAATATGATGACACCTCATACCTAGGTATTTCTAGATAAAAGAGAAGGGAGAGACAAAAGAAAGAGAAAAGACAAATAACTCCAAGATTTCGGCCTAAAGTCATTATTAGTAAGGAGTTGCTATGGAATAAGATACTGTGCCAATTTAAAGGACATACATACAGAGGATGAACAGGATATGGTGATGAACAGGTCTGAGAACTCACAGTCTAGACAAAGAGATGGACAAAAAGCAGGATATTAATAAAAGCAAGTTCCATTTCTTATATGCTCACTTTGTACCAGGCACTGAATTAAATAGTCTAAAAACACCACATAATTCTGTCTGCATAATGACTTGATGTGGTTGATACAATTAGCTTTATTTTACTGAAAGAAAACTAAAGCTCAGCGAAGTAAAATGACTTGTCCAAGATCTAGGAGCTGAGAGATAGAGAACTGGTTTGAACTCATGTCTGTCTAACCTCAAACTTACACTCTTAACTAATATATTTTAGACTACCTCTGGCTCAACTTAATCTGAGAAAGGTGGGCAGGATATATGAAGCATGCCCGTGAGTACAGGGAGCAGTTTACCTATGACAGAATGATTGCATGATCACTTTTAATCCATAAAACAAGGATGGACTCAATGATTTCCATGGTTCCTCTCAGCCCTAAAAGCCTATAATTTTAAAACATGGTGATGCTTCTTTTCACTAAAGTGAAAGTCATTTTTATTCCTTAAGATTGAATAGCATAAAACACAATTCTCTTATTTATACAAAGCTATTCCAAGCCAGGCTGAATTGAGCCTCAAGGCTTATACTTTGCCCATTTTGAAATAGAAAGGGCATTAAGGTTAAAAAAAAAAAAATAGCAGTGAACATAGAAGAGTAAATGAAGAAAAGGAAAAGACACATCAAGGAAGTAAAGGCATCATCATAAAAAAAGCAAGGGAAATAAAAAGGAGGTTTGGAAAATTGTCATGTTGCGGAATACTGAAGCATTTTTACATCTTTTATACAGAGACACCTTGATTATTAACAAAAATATTCAGTGACAACTAAAAAAGAATACTGTATGTAAACAGAAACTTTAATTTTAATAGTCTTTCTTGTTCCAAATCCTAGTTTGTAATATCACATCTTCAGTTTATCACAATGGCAAAATCATAGGAACATATTTTTACCCAGAGAAGACATAAATCATGTATAGCCAGAAAAAGATAATGCCATATAGTTATGTTTGCCTCTGATTTGGGATATGTCTGTGAGATTAAAACAAAATTTGGCCTACATTTAAGGAATCATAAAAACAACTTTGGGCTTAATTAGGTAGGATGTAACAAGCAGTGTGTTTTTCTTCATCATCATCACTAAATTTATAATGGGCTTCCATAATGTATGTATCTCTGCAGCAGTAGGCAGCTATGGGCCACTTGATTTGCTGATGTTGGAGGCAAATAAAGTTAAAGTGAAATGGTAACAAAGTGTTCCATTAGCATGAAAAGGGAAGGAAAAGCTCTAAACTTTGGATTTTAAACCATGCTTCATGGAATCAGAGCATCTCAGTTCCTTTCTCTCTCTCTCTCACTTCATCCTCCTTTAGTAGGCTCCATATGAGGTCATTTACTTAATGACACCTCACATGTTCATTTTAGCTTTTAAAAACCTGTAAAACTGCATCTAAGATTATAATAAATAAGTCAGATGTTTAAAGATAGAAATAGAATTGAAGACTTTACCCCATATATTGGAATCAGCATTGTTTCTAAGTACTTTCTGGGGATGGACAGGGGAAATGACATTCACTTATTATAATGGCTAGTATTTTCTTAAAACACATGCTAAACATGAAAACCACAACAGGATGTTCAAGTAACATGAACAGACACCTCAGACAAGAAATTCAAATAACTGATAATAAAACATTTGGTCTTCTTTGAAATTAAATATAAATGAAAACCTACATGCAAATAGATAGAATGTCAAATTAGCAAAGTGTGTGTTGCATGTTATGTGTCTGTTTTAAAGACAGCACTCAGTATTGGTGAAGGCATGGCTAAATAGGTATCTTAACAAGAATTAAGGGAAAAAAGTTATTTTCTACAAATCAATTTGAAAATATATATCTAAACACATTAAAGGGCAAAATTTTGACCCAGTAATTTTCCATCTCGAACTGCATCCTAAGGACGTAAACAGAAGCTGGATCTAAAAGATATCCTCCAATAAATAAATTAAATTAAATTAAAATTAAAGGTATTCTCCAAAGATTTATCATGATTTTAGATAAACTGTCAGTGTGAGCACATGCATCTAATTCTCCCAATTCTCATATTCCTATAGAATATTTCAAAATATACATATCAGTGATTCTCAGCATTCTTTGTACATTATAATCTCCTGGGAAACTTGTAAAGTCCCAAATGCCCAGGTAACAACCCAGACACTAAATTAGAATTTCTGTTTTTCATTTTCTTGTCCATCGCAGCATTATTCATAATAGCCAAGACATGGAACCAACCTAAATGCCCATCTATAGATGAATGGATAAAGATGTGGTATACATATACAATAACATATCTTTCAGCTCTGAGAAAAAATGAAATCCTGCCAACTACAACAACATGGATGCACTTCAGGGAATTATGCTCACTGAGATAAGTCAGACAGAGAAAAACAAATACTGTATGATCTCATTTATATGTGGAAACTAAAAAAAAAAAAAAAAAAAAAAAAACAAAA